>NC_134400.1:207344579-207637839 GCF_050003625.1 Haematobia irritans
CCAATACCATGTACC
This sequence comes from Haematobia irritans, assembly GCF_050003625.1. Taxonomy (NCBI): domain Eukaryota; kingdom Metazoa; phylum Arthropoda; class Insecta; order Diptera; family Muscidae; genus Haematobia; species Haematobia irritans. Next base: position 207,344,595 of record NC_134400.1, read on the forward strand.
AAATTTCAGCCGGATCGCAGGCAATTTGCTTCTCTTTGAGGCTTCGCAAGCCAAATCTGGAGATCGGTTTATATGGGGTCTATATATAATTATGGACCGATGTGGACCAATTTTTGCATGGTTGTTTGAGACCATATACCAACATCATGTACCAAGTTTCAGCCGGATCGGATGAAATTTGCTTCTCTTTGAGGCTCCGCAAGCCAGATCTGGGTATCGGTTTATATGGGGGCTATATATAATTATGGACCGATGTGGACCAATTTTTGCATGGTTGTTTGAGACCATATACCAACATCATGTACCAAGTTTCAGCCGGATCGGATGAAATTTGCTTCTCTTTGAGGCTCCGCAAGCCAAATCTGGGGATCGGTTTATATGGGGGCTATATATAATTATGGACCGATGTGGACCAATTTTAGCATGATTGTTAGAGACCATATACCAACATCATGTACCAAGTTTTAGCCGGATCGGATGAAATTTTCTTCTCTTTGAGGCTCCGCAAGCCAAATCTGGGGATCGGTTTATATGGGGGCTGTATATAATTATGAACCGATGTGGACCAATTTTTGAATGGTTGTTAGAGACCATATACCAACACCTTGTACCAAATTTCAGGCGGATCGGATGAAATTTGCTTCTCTTTTAGGCTCCGCAAGCCAAATCTGGGGATCGGTTTATATTTGGGGCTATATATAATTATGGACCGATGTGAACCAATTTTTGCATGGTTGTTAGAGAGCATATACAAACATCATATACCAAATTTCAGCCGGATCGGATGAAATATGCTTCTGTTAGAGGCTCCACAATCCAAATATGAGGGTCCCTTTATATGGGGGCTATACGTAAAAGTGGACCGATATGGCCCATTTTCAATACGACCTACATCGATAACAACTATTTGTGCCAAGTTTCAAGTCGATAGCTTGTTTCGTTCGGAAGTTAGCGTGATTTCAACAGACGGACGGACGGACATGCTTAGATTGACTCAGAATTTCACCACGACCCAGAATATATATACTTTGTGGGGTCTTAGAGCAATATTTCGATGTGTTACAAACGGAATGACAAAGTTAATATACCCCCATCCTATGATGGAGGGTATAAAAGTTCTTTAAATTTAATGAAATTGTCTTTAAATTTGTTGTCTTTTTGCATCTCGACTACAAAGCAAAAAATCGGTTAGATATAGGACATGTTTTTCATTTTATTATTTTAAAGAAGATTTCTACTTGAAACATAGCATAATTTCTACTGGAAGTCGAGTCTTAATTTGGAAAATAAAGTTGTCGTTAACTCCTTTTTAAAGGACTTTGATAGCATATGAAGAAATAAAAACTAAGAAAGCGAAAACTTAAAATTTGCTTCCTAGAAGCTAGTACACAAAACCCAAATTTAAAAGAGAATTGTGTCTTAAAAGCATCCTTACTAGTATTCTCCGCTTCTTGGCTAGGAATCAATACCAAATTTTTTAAAGTAAAGACAAAATCTTTGGAAACGGACATGTTGTTTGTTTTCAGTGTACTCTCAAAAAAAAAAAACCTATGTCACTAAAGCCAATCTAATTCTATTTTAGTTCATGGAATTATTGTGTTTTGAAAAAATTTTCTTTATTTTAATAATTTTTTGCGTACACTGAAAAAAATATTGTCGTGAGGTCAAAGATTTCATGTCTTTAAAATACGAATACAAATTTTGCTTAGCATAGAAGACGTATTTCTCTAAAATAAAGTTATTTTCCTTGTCCAAAAGTCGATAAACTTTTCAATGAAGTCGTATTGTCCTTATAATTAAGTGATTTGACTTAAAAATGGGTATCTTAACATGAAAGAAAAATTTATAGGCTAAGGTCAACTTGACTTTAATAATTCGGAAAAATTCTTTAAATTTAATGAAATTGTCTTTAAATTTGTTGTCTTTTTGCATCTTGACTACAAAGCAAAAAATCGTTCAAATATAGGACATGTTTTTCAAAACTTTATTTTAACGACGTTTTTTACTTCAAACATAGCATAATTTCTACTGGAAGTCGAGTCCTAATTTGGAAAATAAAGTTGCCGTTAACTCGTTTTTAAAGGACTTTGATAGCATATGAAGAAAAAAAGCTGAGAAAGCGAAAAATTAAAATTTGCTTCCTAGAAGCAAGTACACAAAACCTAAATTTAAAAGAGAATTGTGTCTTAAAAGTATCCTTACTTGTATTCTCCGCTTCCTTGGCTCGGAATTAATACCAAATTTTTTAAAGTAAAGACAAAATCTTTGGAACCGAGTATGCTTTTTTTTCAGTGTACATTACTTAAATGATCTAAAAAGGGGGAAGCAAGTATACAACAAATGAAGTATAAATATTTACTGAATTCCAATGAATTTTCGTAAATTGGGTGACAAATATTTACTTATTTTCATGAAATCGGCTTGACATGTGCGTTTGTAATACAGTTTAGTTTTAATTTTCTAAAATCAATCACAATTTTCCTTTTTGGTGGGTTCACTGCTTTTCGAATTATACTAAAGAATTATTTTGGTTGTTTTAACATTTTCCAATGGCATGATATACCCTATCATTATCATAATCATTTTAAGTTTGTCCGTATGGTGTCTGGTAGATAAAAAGGCGGATTAAATACCTATATAAGCTTCTTTAGTTAGTGATCATTTTATTTTATATAGAGGAATCTGTAAGTAATTATGAACCGATGTGAACCACTTTTCATATGGAACAAATTTCAATCGTATCGGATGAAAGTTGTTCCTCCATGAGGCTTCAGAAATAAAATCTTCGGGGTCGATCCATATCGTCTCTAATTTTTGCTTAGTTATTAGAGACCAAGTATCACATTTCAAGCGGATCGGATGTAATTTGCTCCACCAAGAGGCTCCGCAGGCTACATCGACTCAAAATTTCAATCGCATTATTGCGATGTGATACAAAGTGGATGACATTCTTTGGTAGACGATCGCTTTATGTGGGTCTATGCCTAAAAGTGTCTTGATCTGAGGCAGTTCAAAAGGACCAACACATAAATAGGTCCGCATGAACCAGTCTGGAACAATATCTTAAGAACCTATATCATTTTTCAACTTTGTTGCACAATATATTATTCTAAAATTTTATTTCAGTATAAATATGTGTAGATTATATAAGATTTTAATATCAAGAAAGTATAGAAATGAAAAAGAAATTAAGAATATTTTAAACTAGCAATAGACTGGTGCATCGCTACGTCAGTGACAATTTGCATCATTTCCCCTATATGATACTTATGCCCATGATTGCGTCGCTCAGAAGTCAGCGATTTTTTTGTATACCTTATTGGGTTTGAATTCCATATTTAGAGGAGTTATCCTATGGTGGAGAGTATCCAAATTTAATTTATTCAATTTCGAAATAAAGTTTTTATAAAGGATTCCTTAAGTTTTACATTATTTTTTTAATTTTGGTAAAATATGTCATCTGAGTGCTGCTTATCTCACCAATTATTCAATTCGAAATAAAGTTTTTATAAAGGATTCCTTAAGTTTTTCATTATTTTTTTAATTTTCGTAAAATGTGTCATCTGAGGGCTTAAATATGTCACCACTGAATGGTTTGTTTTGGGATTGACTTCTGACCCTCTGTATGTAAGGCGAAAATGTGCACCACGGCGGGGAGCCACTTAAATTACACTGAAAAAAAATATTTACGTGATATTAAAGAATATGCAACCTAAATTTTAGGATGCGCAATATACAAAATATTAAGGACAAATTTCTTTAAAATAATGACATTTTAATTAAAACAAAGTTTACAATCTTTACTTCAAAAAATTTTTTTCATTTAATTTAGAACACAAATTTTGTAAATTTGTGTCCCTCCGTTAAAGTCGCATGTTTTTGTACTAATGAACATTTTCCTTAAAATAAACACATTTTTGATTTAAAGAAATCGTCCTTAAATGAAATGAAATATTGAATCTTTAGATTTAAGATAAAAAAGCTTCAAATATAGACTAAGACTTATTTTGAGGATTTAGTATCTTTGGTTTAAAGCTGGTTTTTTGGAATTAAGAAAACATTTTTACTTTGAGGTAAAAGAAAATGCAAATTCGATAAATGAGATCTGAGTCCTAATTTTAATTTTATTGATCCTAGTTTTAAGGCCAAATAGGTCGCTAAAAAAGTCTTTATTTTAAAAAACCGCATCTTCGGCTCGGAATCAATACCAAACTCCTTAAGAGAAGGTCAAAATCTTTGGATCCAAGCAAACTTTTTTTTTGAGTGTAGGCTCATATAGCGGGTAAGGGTACACAAGAAATGTCATAAGATTTACATTTGGTTTTGGTATCAAAAATTTTTATTTTCCACAAGTTTTTTAAATATAAAACGTTATTGTTTTGATTTCAGCTTAAAGCTATGCGTGGACTAAATAAAAAGAGTAGATTAATCAACAGAGGAAAAGTATGTTTGTCAAATTGATTTGGATAAAGCCCTTTAGACGACAAGGACCAAAATCCTCTACTTGCAGCGTAGGTATCGACCTATTATCAGAATAAATTCAGATAGTTCACTAAATCCAATGTGAATTATACACGAACCTCTCGAAAAAAAAATAAAACGTTATTGTGGTAATTTAGTGGTTTGCTCAAGTATCGATAACATAGTGATTCGGTTTATAACTTTTAATTTTCTTTATCTTGAGATGTTTACCATTTGTCTAATTTTAAAATGTATTCCAATGTCGACCTATGCCGATTTTGATTCACTGTTAAGTTTAAGTTTTTTTTTTATTTTTTGTTGGTTTATGTTATTTTTACACTTTGTTGTTTTAAGGTCTATTTTGTGTCCCCTACTGAAAAAACATAAAAAAACTCCCGCCTGTTCAGCATCTGCATCACAAACACGAAAAGACACCAAACAAGAAAGCATGAAATGTAAATACTATCCACAGAGTATGTGTGTGTGTGTGTGAGAGGATAGGGCGGATGAGATGAGTAATTTTGTAAGAATGTATCTAATTGCCATGATGGTAATGATGTTCCTGCAGTAGATGATATCTTTAAATGTAATTGCGTTGTAAATTTCGGAAGTAATGAATGGTTTTTATAAGTAGCAGAAGGTTATTCCGAAAGGCAGGCAAGATGGAAGTGGGCGAAAGCAGGTGAATAACTGGTTGTCTATCTGCCTTAATTTGTGGCCAGTGTAAATATCTTAAGATGTAATGTCCTTTATTTGAAATACAAATGTCACCGCTTTATATTTGAGAGTAACCAAACAAAATCGTGGGTATTAAATAATAGAACTCTGAGTTAAAAACATTCATAGGTGTTGCTTACATTATTTGGCTTGGCGTAGAACTATGCAGCAGCGTCATAGTGACTATGAAAGGATGACAGATTTACATTTTTTGGTTTATTTTATGCTAAGGAAATTTTCATAATATTTGAAAGATATAATCAAGATGTTTTTCACTCTTTTTAATAAAAATTTCTTTGGGCTTCTTTTTATTATTTAGTTGATTTTTCACTTTTTTTCTTTGTATTTTAATTATTATTAAATTTTTAATTGATTTTCCATATTTTCCATTTAAACTTCGTAATGGGTCTTCAAATGAATATTTTCTTGGTTTTAACAGTTATACTTTGTGACTGATTTGTTGTTGTTTTTTTTTTAGGGGGAATAAACTCTTCTTAAAGAATATTTCGACTATTTATTATTTACAAAATACATATTGATTTGCAAACATACAGGGAAAACACATAACTTGACTTTTTCACATCAAGTCGAAATTAGGATTTTCTTCTAAATCCCAACTAAAGCAAAAAACACATTCACATTCGTTTATGGGAAAATCGAACCACGCACAGAGCCACACGTTTAATATCTCACACGCACTAACGAACAAATATTCTCACAAACGCACACACACATGTTTTTTTTCCTTTTTTCGGCGAAGCGCTATACCACTAATTCACTTGGCCCACTAGAACTGTAATACTCTTGCTATGACTCGGGCCTTTTGGAAATATTAAGTGAATGTATGTGTGTGCATAGGGAATGATGATAACTGAGCTTCTTTTTTTCTGACAAAAATTCCGTGTAGTCCGTATGACCGACCGTTACATTGCACGTTCTAATAAGTACTAAAAGTATTTTAGAATTTTAACGTTGTTTAAACCCCCCAAAAAGACAGATTTGGTTGTTTTCCACATCTCTTCGCTTGTCCCTCCGCCCCAACCCATTCAAACATCTCTTTGCTAGGTAAGGGCACAAGTAAAAGCTCTCCATCAACAGCATCCTCAAACACAATCACAAAGGAAAAAAACATTTCTCTAGTATTCTCTGTTGTGATAAAAATACACCATACCCACAAACACACGCATACATACATTTAAAACCGAAACTAAGGGCATACGAATGTAATAGCATAGACCCGAAGCATAAAGTAATAAAACATTGTTGATGATAACTTGTTTATGTGCTCACAATATACAAAAATTGCTCTCAGCTCCAAGCTCTGATATGGGTTTGTGTATATTTACAGAATTACAAAATACCGCTCTATGCATTCATAGAGCACAGCTTCCCTCTCCATAATGAGATATTTTTTCAATGAGAGAGGTACATTGACAAGGGAATGGGAGAGAGTTTTATTTTAGAACATACATAACCCAACAAAGGATGCTGGAAATAGAGAGCAAACATGCGCTTTTCTCCAAAAATGTATTTCATTGTTCTAAAATTGCTCTCTTTAAAATAATTCCCATAAAAATTTAGTTCTCTTGTTTTTGTCAAAAATTCCATTTCGTTTCTTTAATAAATATATATATTATGAAGAAAGAGAAAATCCCAAGGATTATGAATAAACAACAATATTTTAGTACTTGCAAAAAGTACATATGGAAGAAAAGGCTACATTAAGGTGGATCCTATTATAATATAGCCTTAGTTAATTCGCTTTTATTGATTAATAATAATGTTTGGGGGTTGTTCTTTATTATAGTCTAGCAGAGTGGGACAATGTATAAAACCGTTAAATACCTATTAAGATTAAGATTTTTTTTCCAAATTTTAAAAATATCTTATAAATTAGGATTACACAACTAAAACACATATTAGTCATCGAAAATCGCTTTATTTTTTTTTTTTTTTCAAAATATTCCCCATTATGATATACCATATACATTTTTCAATACATTTGAAAAATTGTCGAAGCGCTTTTGCTACTCTGATTGAAGTATTTCCATAGGTTAGGTTATATATGGTGGCAACCTGATATTCCAGGCTCATTTTGACTATTCAATCCATTGTGATACCAGAGTGGTAAACCTCCATAACATTCTGAATATCCCAGCAAAAAAATTTAAAGTTCTTCTAAAGGCACAACTTTAAAATCACTTCCAAAAATGTTCTCCCAAAGATGTTCTTTATTTTAACTGCACAGCAAGTTATTTTAATTAGATTTTTTATAACTCGTTTGTTTAATATTTTTAGGGCGTAATTTTAATTTTTCTTTTTTTATACCCTCCACCATAGGATGGGGGGTATATTAACTTTGTCATTCCGTTTGTAACACATCGAAATATTGCTCTAAGACCCCATAAAGTATATATATTCTGGGTCGTGGTGAAATTCTGAGTCGATCTGAGCATGTCCGTCCGTCCGTCCGTCCGTCCGTCCGTCTGTTGAAATCACGCTAACTTCCGAACGAAACAAGCTATCGACTTGAAACTTGGTACAAGTAGTTGTTATTGATGTAGGTCGGATGGTATTGCAAATGGGCCATATCGGACCACTTTTACGTATAGCCCCCATACAAACGGAACCCCAAATTTGGCTTGCGAGGCCTCTAAGAGAAGCAAATTTCATCCGATCGGGCTGAAATTTGGTACATGGTGTTACTATATGGTCTCTAACAACCATGCAAAAATTGGTCCACATAGGTCCATAATTATATATAGCCCCCATATAAACCGATCCCCCGATTTGGCTTGCGAGGCCTCTAAGAGAAGCAAATTTCATCCGATCCGGGTGAAATTTGGTACATGGTGTTAGTATATGATCTCTAACAACCATGCAAAAATTGGTTTACATCGGCCCATAATTATATATAGCCCCCATATAAACCGATCCCCAGATTTGACCTCCGGAGCCTCTTAGAGGAGAAAAAGTCATCCGATCCGATTGAAATTTGGTACGTGGTGTTAGTATATTGTCTCTAACAACCATGCCAAAATTGGTCCATATCGATCCATAATTATATATAGCCCCCATATAAGCCGATCCCCATATAAGCCGATCCCTCCGGAGCCTCTTAGAGGAGCAAAATTCATCCGATCCGTTTGAAATTTGGTACGTGGTGTTAGTATATGGTATACAACAACCATGCAAGAATTGGTCCATATTGGTCCATAATTATATATAGCCCCCATATAAGCCGATCCCCAGATTTGACCTCCGGAGCCTCTTAGAGAAGCAAAATTCATCCGATCCGTTTGAAATTTGGTATGTGGTTTTAGTATATGGTATCCAACAACCATGCAAGAATTGGTCTATATTGGTCCATAATTATATATAGCCCCCATATAAATCGATCCCCAGATTTGGCTTGCGGAGCCTCTAAGAGAAGCAAATTTCATCCGATCCGGTTGAAATTTGGTACGTTGTGTCAGCATATGATATCGGTTCATAATCATGGTTGCCACTCGAGCCAAAAATAATCCACCAAAATTTTATTTCTATAGAAAAATTTCTTAAAATTTTATTTCTATAGAAAATTTTGTCAAAATTTTATTTCTATAGAAAATTTTGTCAAAATTTTATTTCTATAGAAAATTTTGTCAAAATTTTATTTCTATAGAAAATTTTGTCAAAATTTTATTTCTATAGACAATTTTGTCAAAGTTTTATTTCTATAGAAATTTTTTTCCAAATTTTATTTCTATAGATTTTTTTTCCAAATTTTACTTCTATAGAAAATGTTGTCAAAATTTTATTTTTATAGAAAATTTTTGTTAAAATATTATTTCTATAGAAAATCTTGTCAAAATTTTATTTCTATAGAAAATTTAGTCAACATTTTATTTCTATAGAAAATTTTGTTAAAATTTTATTTCTATAGAAAAGTTTGTTAAAATTTTATTTCTGTAGAAAATTTTATCAAAATTTTCTTTCTATAGAAAATTTTGTGAAAATTTTATTCGATTGTTGATGGCAGTGTTTAGAAGAAGTTCCTACGCAATCCATGGTGGAGGGTACATAAACTTCGGCCTGGCCGAACTTACGGCCGTACATACTTGTTAAATAGGTTAAAAACAGGGTAAGAATTAATAAAGTTGTACAAATTATTTAAATTTTGTCCAAAAAAATGCTAAAACCTTTCAAGAAAAATTGAGATTTTTTTTAAAATAGTTGAAATCAATCATTTCAGACAAGCGCCAGAATGCATTAAAAATTATAACAAATTATACAAATTATTTATTTAGCAAAATATCACAAAATGTTTTAATTCACATTCAAAACACTGAATTCGAATCACACCTTAAGAAGTGATCCAAATTCAAGGCAACGGCTGTTAAAATGGTGGACATCCGTCGTATGACAAGCCCATGTTAAATTTATCGCTTCTGCGACAATTTTGCACTGCTTCCGGATCCAAAAAGAACATTTGTACTACTTTTTTGGCGACGCTTTTTTTTCTGGAATATCAACGTATTTATGAACAAAAATTTACTTCTTAATACTCAAATAATAAAATTAGGAGGTAGATCAATGTGAGAGTCAATCATTTTCATTATTTCTATATTTATTTATGGGATATATTGTCCATATCAGTGATGAGAGGATTTGCTGTGTTTCTTTTTTTTAAGACGGAAAAATAAAAAGAATGTCATGTAGGCTATTATTGTAAACCTGATTATTTATATTGAACCGATTTCGAAAAAATCCCCACCAAAATTCTGCACCAAATTCGCAAACCCCAGCCCAATAATTTCGTCCACAATTGGGAGAAAAAATACCCAATATCGGCAACACTGATCGAATGTGTTATTATACCCTCCACCATAGGGGGGGGGGGGGTATATTAACTTTGTCATTCCGTTTGTAACATATCGAAATATTGCTCTAAGACCCCATAAAGTATATATATTCTGGGTCGTGGTGGAATTCTGAGTCGATCTGAGCATGTCCGTCTGTTAAAATCACGCTAACTTCCGAACGAAACAAGCTATCGACTTGAAACTTGGCACAAGTAGTTGTTATTGATGTAGGTCGGATGGTATTGCAAATCGGCCATATCGGTCTACTTTTACGTATAGCCCCCATATAAACGGACCCCCAAATTTGGCTTGCGATTGCTCTAAGAGAACAAATTTCATCCGATCCGGCTGAAATTTAGTACATGGTGTTAGTATATGGTCTCTAATAACCATGCAAAAATTGGTCCACATCGGTCTATAATTACATATAGCCCCCATATAAACCGACCCCCGATTTAGCTTGCGGAGCCTTTAAGAGAAGCAAATTTCATCCTATCCGGCTGAAATTTGGTACATAGTGTTAGTATATGGTCTCTAACAACCATGCAAAAATTGGTCCACATCGGTCCATAATTATATATAGCCCCCATATAAACCGATCCCCCGATTTGGCTTGCGGAGCCTCTAAGAGAAGCAAATTTCATCCGATCCGGCTGAAATTTGGTAAATGTTGTAAGTATATGGTCTATAATGACCACGCAAAAATTAGTACACATCGGTCCATAATTATATATATAGCCCCCATATAAACAGATGACCAGATTTGAACTCCGGAGCCTCTTGGAAGACCAAAATTCATCTGATTCAGTTGAAATTTGGTACGTGGTGTTAATATATGGCCTCAAACAAATTGGTCGAAGTCGGTCCATAATTATAATAGGCCCCATATAAACCGATCCCCAGATTTGACCTCCGGAGCCGCTTGAAAGAGCAAAATTCATCCGATTCGGTTGAAATTTGGTACGTGATGTAAGTATATGGTATCCAACTACCATGCAGGAATTGGTTCATATCAGTCCATAATTATATATAGCCCCCATATAAACCAATCCCCAGATTTGACCTCTGGTGCCTTTTAGAGAAGCAAAATTCATCTGATCTGGTTGAAATTTGGTACGTGGTGGTAGTACATGATATTTAACAACCATGCAGGAATTGGTCCATATCAGTCCATAATCATATATAGCCCCTATATAAACCGATCCCGAGATTTGGTTTTGGAGCCTCTTGGAGGAGCAAATGTCATCCGAGTCAGTTGAAATTTGATACATTGTGCTAGTATATGGCCGTTAACAACCACGCCTAACTAGGTTCAAATCGGTCTATAGTTATATATAGCCCTCAGATAAATCGATCCCCAATTACACAAAAATTGGTCCATATCAAGTTCATAATTCTATATAGCCCCCATATAAGCGACCCCCATATTTCAATTCTGGCTCGCCACGTACCGTGCAAAAGTCCATGTCGATTCGTAATTATTTGTTGGCTTCCCTATACATAACTTTTTTGTCTAATATATACCACACTGAAAAAAATATTGTCGTGAGGTCAAAGATTTCATGTCTTTAAAATACGAATGCAAATTTTGCTTAGCATAGAAGACGCATTACTCTAACATAAAGTTTTTTTCTTTGTCCAAAGGTCGATAATCTTTTCAATGAAGTCGTAATGTCCTTATAATTAAGTGATTTGACTTAAAAATGGGTATCATCACATTAAAGAAAAAATGTTTGGGCTAAGGTCAATTTGACTTTAATAATTCAGAAAAATTCTTTAAATTTAATGAATTTGTCTTTAAATTTGTTGCCTTTTTGCGTCTTGACTATAAAGCAAAAAATCTTTCAAATTTAGGACATGTTTTTCTAAACTTTATTTTAAAGATGTTTTTTACTTGAAACATAGCATAATTTCTACTGCATATCGAGTCTTAATTTGGAAAATAAAGTTGTCCTTAACTCGTTTTTAAAGGACTTTGATAGCATATGAAGAAAATAAGCTGAGAAAGCGAAAAATTAAAATTTGCTTCCTAGAAGCAAGTACACAAAACCCAAATTTAAAAGAGAATTGTGTCTTAAAAGTATCCTTACTTGTATTCTCCGCTTCTTTGGCTCGGAATCAATACCAAATTTTTTAAAGTAAAGACAAAATCTTTGGAACCGGGCATGCTTTTTTTTCAGTGCACGTATGGACTAACTCACAATTTAGAAAACGATGTTAAGTAGTTTTAAGATACCACAACCCAAGTTATTCGATTGTGGGTGACAGTATTTCGTAGAAGTTTCTACGCAACCCATGGTGGAGGGTACATAAGATTCGGCCTGGCCGAACTTACGGCCTATATACTTGTTTTTCAGCTAACTTATTTGGTAAGTAAACCCGATAATTTTTGTTTGTTCACAAACTGGAATGGACTTGCTTCTTACAGTAGAAAACCAAATTCGGTTACTGGCCACAATTCCTTGGATTTTACCAGTCCAAGTATTTGTGTTTGTATTTTTTCAAGTTTTTTTTTGCACCCAGAGAAGGAATACGATTACCCCAGAAATATTTCAGGACAAGATGTTGTTTTTACGCGGTGAACATGGAAAATCTTTGTCGCAACAATATTATTATCTCGAAAATTATCTATCTGATTTCGGCAACCATGTAAAACAGCATTTGTGCGACAAAAATGTTCCATGTTCACCGACCAAAATTAACATTTTGCTCTTGAAACATGTTTGGGGTGATCATGTTCCTTCTCTACGTGTACATGCTGATATGAAGGCTTTGAAAAAAATCATTACAAGGAAAAGAATCAAAACACAAGCAGCTTGTTATTTTTGTTCAGCTTGTAACTCTTTATTTAATATATCATTTCAAAAATTAAACAGTAATTTGTATAAGCAACACTTCAAATCGGCCACCCTGTATAGATGATTTCCTTGTTGGGCTGATATTTTTCTATCCAAGAAACAATTATATTGATAGAGTGTGGCTTATGTTTATTATTGCTTTCTATTACAACATAACTCAAATTTTTAATAGGGAAGAAAATATTTAAAGATATTTTATATTTATAACAAAAATTAAAACATAGATGGGAGAGAGAATTAAAAAAACTATGGAGATCAATTGGAAAAAAAAACTAAACACTATAGAAAGATTCACATTCAATTAAATCTGAAATAAACTTCTAAATAGTGACTGCTTAGTTTCTACCGAGAATAAGAGTAATATGAGATTTTCTCAACACATCACACATAGAGTTCTGTTAGTACATACCTAAGAGAGAAATATTACTACCCATAGGACATATAATTTAGTACAATCAAGGGCAAAAGGATATAAGAGAAAAACATCATAGTTTTGTGTAGAGTTTTACTCAATATCTACACCTTGAAGAGACTTCTTCACTTGTAAATCTCCAAAATATTTAGTACTAAATTTTTTATACCTTCTCTGCAAATGTTACTGACCTACTAACCGTTTTCAAGTTTACTTTTTTGTATCAGCTTTGTAAAACACGAAAAGCTTTTCTCTTTCCTTAACACCATCAGCATCCATACTCAAACTCTTTACGTTCTAAACATCATCGACAATTCGTTATTTTCTTGTCTGGGTGACTCCAATGTTTTTAGTGTTGAGTTTTATTGTTGTTGCTGCTATTGGTTCGACCTGCCTCACTTGATTTGCCCACAAAAAAAAAAGACAATTGAAGTGTGATAATATCTCATTATCGTACATAATTTATATTGTTCAAGTTTTAGAACATGGTATTACTATGGTGTGGTATAGCAGAATGAGTCCGTTACAAAAAGAATAACCTTAAGATAATTCAAAGAATTGGAATTTTGACACTATCAGTCATGTCTGAGTAATTTGGCAAAGTATTTGAAATACAAAATTGTCACTACTTTAATGTGATTGCTGATTTCTGTGCTGAATTTTGAAAGATATCGTTAAATTCTTATAACATCGCACCTCAAATTAAGTGCTATGTAAATTTTTTCCTACAAAAAAAAACTCATTCTATATTTTTCAGAGGTTAAGATATAAAACTTGTAACATACTAATCAATCTGTCTATCACTTGCCAATACTATTTCCCATCGTTAATTAATATATTAATTAATATATAGTTAATATATATCGAAAAAAGTTAACTGGTTTATAGACAGAATGAAGTAGCATTGTTATTAACTAATTTAAAAGAAGAAATTCATTGGCGCCAAATCATGACATTTTAAGCCTATAGTAGTTCATTCGTACTATTTTTCGGAATCGTACGAACATTTTATTTTACTTTAGTTCATATTGAACTTAAAAAAGTAAGATTTTATTAAGCTAATAAAAAAAAAAAAGTAAATAAAATTTAACTACAAACAAATAATTCTTTTTTGCAATAAAAGTAGCGTTAGTTTAAACAGGATTTTCTTCAGTGTCCGGATACCATAATGACAATACGACTCGTCTTGTGACTCAATCGAATTTTTGGCTTCCTCAAAGGAGCCAAAAATCTTCAGCGATCGCAAGAAGTAATAAACAGAAAGTATATACGGCCGTAAGTTCGATTGCGTAGAAACTTCTACGAAAGACTGTCATCCACAATCGAATTACTTGCGTTGTGGTAATACTTACCGATGGCACACACAAAAAAATAACTGCAAATAAATATTAACAACTTTATTTGTATGTAAAATCTGCTGATGCTCAACAAATTTGTCTACTGAATATGAGACATTTGTTGTTGAAATGTGTTTGTAGATGCTTGACAGAGGAAATAATAGAAATATTCTGAATTTTCAACAAATTGTTTTGTTGCGAAAATAGTTGATTGCTATCGATATGAAAACAAAAATACAAGACTGGTTATGCGCACATCGCTGAGAACATATACGAAAGCTAAAAGAAGTATGCGAAGAATACCGTTAGAACAAAATGAGTAATAGCAAATGCACGTGTATGATAGCAAGCAAAGAGCTCATTCATCAGAGAATACAGAATAGCATTTATAAATGTCTGTGAAAAATTTATATTTTTCAATTTTGTAGTTTCTTAAATGTGTTTGTTGTATGAGATAATTAATAAAACCATATTAATATCGGGATTAGAGTTATTACAATTCTAATTAACTAGAATATATATCACTGGGCAAAAAGTTGTCAAAATGCTTGCTAGACCCTGAACTACTCAAATTTAAAATCGTCATACATTTACAAAACTGAGTATAGGATTTTCGACACAAAAATGTTACATGTTCCCCGTCCAAAAATAGCATTTTGATCATATTCCTTCTCTGTGTGTACTCTTCTCCAAAATTGTTCCGGCAATTTTGGTGCAATAATTCTATCAATTTCAATTTATTTTTTTGTCAATACACCAATAAATTTGTTACAGTCATTGATAGACTCCAACAAACCACATACAAATTTTTTCGTTCAAATTCAAAAATATTTGTTAAGGATTAAACGTAACGTTCAACAACAAATATTTTGTTCTGTTGGATGCTCAACAAATTACTTACAAATTATGTTATTGAGAACACAAATTATTTGTTGCCTTCTGATGGTAACGATTGCTAACAACTTTTTTGTAATAATGGTTATTAAAAGTACAAATTAGTTTGTTGCAGGAAAATTAACAAATTTTGTTATTGGTTTTCCAACAAAAGTTATTGGTTCTCAAACTTATTTTTATCTGTGCAAGGTATCTTAAAACTTCTTAACATCGTTTTCTAAATTGTGAGTTCGTCCATACGTGGTATATATTAGACAAAAAAATTATGAATAAGTAAGTCTACAAATAATTACAAATCGACATGGACTTTTGCATGGTACGTAGAGAGCCAGAATTGAAATAAGGGGTTCGCTTATATGGGGCTATATACAATTATGAACTTGATATGGACCAATTTTTGTGTGACTGGGGATCGATTTATCTGAGGGCTATATATAACTACACCCTCAAAAAAAATCGCTTTTTTAACATATGTTCCAAACATATTTTGCAGGAAGCACATATATTATTGGATACTGCCGAAACATTAATATGTTTGTTTTATGTGAACATATCATATGTTTGGAAGCATTTTGAGCCCAAAAATATTATATGCTTGGAAGAATTTTTCCCAAAGACGATTGTGCTAATTACCTAACATACTCGTAATTTTCACTTCCTCGAAATATTTTAGTTCTTGGCACCTTTTTCTGTAATACAAATAATGTGAGAATCGAACCGAGGACTATACAGTTTGTAAGCCAACAAACTACCCACTGGACTATAGTCACCAGTAGATAATTATCGTTATATGTTACACTTATATAGCATAGTTTGCAGCGCCCACGAGCCCATGCAAACATAACATTATTTAACAGAAACATACATTTGTTTGCCACGTGGACTCTCCCGTCAACTCTCCCGGTTTCCATCTCTATTTCTTTCTCTATACTCTCTCTGTCGCTTTGAATAAAATATCACAACATATGTATGTTTAGTCGAAATTTGTACATTTATATATGTTTGCATTCACACATATGATTTTTATGAGACATTCATGCCCCAAACATAATATATTCTAACATATTAACATAGATGTCCCACACATTTAGTGTTAGTTTAGGAACATTCCTTGTTTGCACTTAAATATATTGTGTTTTAAAATTGTGCCCGAAACACATTTTGTTTATATCGGAACATATGAAAAACATATTTTGCTAAGAGTGTATAGACCGATATGGACCTAGTTAGGCATGGTTGTTAACGGCCATATACTAGCACAATGTACCAAATTACAACTGACTAGGATGAAATTTGCTCCTCCAAAAGGCTCCAAAACCAAATCTCGGGATCGGTTTATAAGGGAGGCTATATATGATTATGGACTGATATGGACCACTTTTGGTATGGCTGTTAAATATCATATACTACAACCACGTACCAAATTTCAACCAGATTGGATGAATTTTGCTTCTGCAAAAGGCACCGGAGGTCAAATCTGGGGATCGGTCTATATGGGGGCTATATATAATTATGGACTGATATGAACCAATTTCTGCATGGTTGTTGGATACAATATACTAACATCACGTACCAAATTTCAACCGAATCGGATGAATTTTTCTCTTCCAAGGTCAAATCTGGGGATCGGTTTATATGAGGGCTATATATAATTATGGACCGATTTCGTCCAGTTTTTGCGTGGGTGTTTGAGGCGATATATTAATACCACGTACCAAATTTCAACTGAATCAGATGAATTTTGGTCTTCAAAGAGGCTCCGGAGGTCAAATCTGGTGATCGGTTTATATGGGGCTATTATGGACCGATTTCGACCAAGATTTGCATGGGTGTTTATATGGGGGCTATATACCTACATCAATAACAACTACTTGTGCCAAGTTTCAAGTCGATAGCTTGTTTCGTGATTTCAACAGACGGACGGACGGACATGCTCAGATCGACTCAGAATTTTACCAGGACCCAGAATATATATACTTTATGGGGTCTTAAAGCAATATTTCGATGTGTTACAAACGGAATGACAAAGTTAATATACCCCCATTCCTATGGTGGTGGGTATAAAAACGCATTCCCGGTTCCAAAGAATATTGTCTTTACACTAAGGATTTTGATGTTGATTCCATGCCAAAGAAACGAATAATTGAATTAAGGGCAATCTTAAGACAAAATTCACTTTTAATTTTGAGTTTTGCGTACTTGATTCTAGGAAACACATTTTAATGTATTCGTTATTCCAACTTTATTCTTCGTGTGCAATTAGAGTCCTTTAAAAACATGTTAACGACAATTTTAATCTTCAAATTCAGTCGAATTGAGTGAAGTAGAAATTATGCTACGTTTCAAGGAAAAACGTCTTTTAAATAAAGTATTGAAAAACTTCACCTACACTCAAAACAAATCTTGAATCCAAAGAGTTTGACCTTCCCCTAAGAAGTTTGGTATTTATTCCGAGCCAAAGATTCGGCTTCTTTATAATAAAGATCTTTTTTAGCGTCATATCTGGCTCTAAATTTAGGATCAATAAAATAAAATTAGTATACAGATTTCATTTATCGGATTTTCATATTTTTTGCTAAAGATTCAATATTTCAATTAATTTAAGGACGATTTATTTAAATCAAAAATGTGTTTCTTTTTACTTTAGGGAAAATTTTCCTTAGCTCAAAGACACACAACTTTAATTGAGGGACTCATATTTCCAAAATTTGTGTTCTAAATATAATGAAAAAATTTTTGAAGCAAAGATTAAAAACTTTACTTTAATTAAAATTTCATTATTTTAGAGAAATTTTTCCTTAATATTTTGTAAATTGCGCATCCTAAAACTTAGGTTGCGTAATGTTTAATATCACGTGAATATTTTTTTTCATTGCATTTTTAAACGCTTATGTGCTTTGTAATCAAAATACAAAAAGTCAAAAACTTTAATAGCGATTTCGTTAATTTTGAAGAATTTTTCAGAATTATTAAATTCAAGTTGACCTTAGGTTATAGTGGCAGCCCGATATGTTAGGCTCAGTCCATTGTGGTGGACTTTGTCAAACAAAATATTTATTTATTTATTTATTTATTAAACTTATAGTGAATATAAGAATAATAGAGAAATAATCTAGCATTAGCTACTTAGGCTATCAGCTAAATAAATATTATTTTATATAAAGACACCCAGTTTTAAGTCAAATTAGTTAACTATAAATGCAAAAAGATTTCTTTGAAAAGTTCACCAACTTTTGGAAAATATACTTGTTATTTATAAGATAGATTCTACGGTAATAGGGGTTTGACTCTGGGGTTTTAAAGTTATATGACTCAATTTTGGGCCTAGAAATGTCTCTGGCATTCTGGTATTGTTCACATTTTATGGCTATTTTAGCTTTAACACATTTATTCATATTTTCTCACACGGTATATATATGAGAAGAATTTTACTTTCGCATCAATATTAATATTTTCCCAAACGGGTATTGTATGATTGTGTGTGAGAGCTGGCTTATATGAGGATGCTTTAATATAATAGTGTCATGGTGTGATTCTATTCGGCAAAGAGTTGATGTTGTCAGTTCAGGATCTATGTATGCAGCAGTGTTCCTAGTAAATGGATGGTTGTGTAAAACTTTAATGGATTCCAAATCAAATTTCTACATCGATTGGTTGTATTTGAGAGGTATTTTTAATACTCCAGAGAACATCGAATACACACACACATATGTACAAAGAAAATCGAATGCTACATACAATCATATATATATATATAGTAGATTGTACCACGAGTGTAGTACATCATTGATATCGACACTCAACACTATGGCCTTTCCTAGAGTTGAGAGTAGCAACACTAAAAGCTTTTCCATATAATTTCCTTGACGATTTTTCGCATTTTTTTCATTTTTTTGTTTTTCTTTCTATTATTTTATTCAAATGTCATGGGGTATAGGATGAAGGGAAGATAAAAAACGATGTTGTTTGTGGGATAGAAATGACGAGCGACATAAAAGGGAAATTCGTTCGTTTCTCTTAACATCCGCCAAGACATACACACGCATCTTTAAATAAAGGTGGGTAGTCGATTATTTTGGCGTAGAGGATTAAAAGGAAAATATTTGCCTATATTTTTATTTTTTAGAGAATTGTAAATTTAGTGTTAATTAATTCATAAAATAAAAAAAACAACGAGAAGTGACGGCCCGATACCAAGGACTAATTTCTTTCGAAAAAACCTCATCGTATTGTTTACATTTTTCCTTGGGATGTGATTTGATGGAAACTACCGGGTGGCAGATATATATTTCGGGTTACCATCATTTCTAATGCGCTCTTCTAAGAAATTTATTACAGTGAAAATAACGAAGAGTTTTTAATTAAGAATGTTTCGTAACATTAACGAAGAGAATTTTGTCAGTGTACATTATGCTGGATCCATAGCATTCTTATTAAGTTCTAGAAAAATTTTAAATGTATCTTCTAACCGTCCAAGAAAATCGATTAAAACTATGACCTTTCAGATTATTCGAAATCTAAATTTTGTGTAGGATCACGTTTAAGGTCTGTTTGGACCTGAGAAAAGAGCAGGAGAGGTCGGCATGAAGGCTGTAATAAAGGCGATGAAAACCACGCGTCGATTTTTATCTTTTCGTAGAGAAAGGAAATTTTACCCCAAAATGTCTAAAACCTATTTCTTCTCAGCGTGTAGATAAAAATCGATACTTGGTTTGTGGAAATTCGGATATAGGCAGATTCCAGTCCCATACGCGAGTACACAAATACCATTATACCCTAAACCACATAGTGGTCAGGGTATAATAAGTTTGATCGGCCAACAAATGTGCCTACCAGAAATATTGATTTTAGACCCCATAAAATATATACTCAGAATCGCCTCCTGAGTCGATCTAGCGCTTGGTGTCCGTCCGTCCGTCTGTCCATGTATTTGTTGTTCACAGGATTCCGGTCGCAATTATTAACCGATTTTGATAAAATTTGGTACAGGGAGTTTTATGGGCACAAGGACGAACGCTATTGAATTTGGAAGAAATCGGATCAAATTTAGATATAGCTCCCATATATATGTATCGCCCGATTTCGACAAATGGGGTCACGTTGCGCTTTTTTCAAACGGATCGTCACCAAATTTGGCAAAAGTTAATCTTTTCCATCGCCCTTCAAGTCTGCAAAATTTCATCCAAATCGGTTCAGATTTAGATATAGCTCTCATATATATGTATCGCCCGATTTTCCCAAATTTGGCCACAAAACCTTTATTTATCAACCGATCTTACCCAAAGTTGGCTAAATATGATCTTCTATAGCACTAACTATATGTGCAAAAAATCATCGAAATCGGTTCAGATTTAGCTATAGCTCCCATATATATGTACCGCCCGATTTTTCTAAATTTGGCCATAAAACCCTTATTTATCAAGCGATCTTACTCAAATTTAGCTTAATGTAGTCTTCTATAGCACTAAATATATGTGCAAAAAATCATCGAAATCGGTTCAGATTTAGATATAGCTCCCATATATATGTATAGCCCGATTTTCCCAAATTTGGCCATAGAATCCTTATTTATTAACCGATCTTACTCAAAGTTGGCTAGATCCAGTCCTCTATAGTATTAACTATATGTGCAAAATTTCATCTAAATCGGTTCAGATGTAGATATAGCTCCCATATACGTATCACCCGATTTTGAAAAATTCGCCCCTAATAACCTTATGTTTGACCATACAGGCCTCATTTCTTAACTGATCTCACTCAAATCTTGCACAACGTAACCTTTTGTGGTATTAATCAAACCCGCAAAATATTATGCAAGTTGGTTCAGATTTAGATATAGCTTCCATATATATGCATCGCTCGATTTTCCCAAATTTGGCCATAGTACTCTTATTTATTAACCAATGTTACTCAAATTTCAAATTTTGATGTATTCGCCGATCGTACTTATACGTACTTGTAGCTCTTACATAACAATATTGCTCGATTTTTAAAAATTTTTATTTATTACCCACACTAATTTAACGATTTTCTATTTTTTAATAATAGGCTCAATATTAGTGGCATACTAACTCCGTAGGTGCAATATCAACACAGCCAGTGTTGCTAGAAGTAGGGGAAATTCCTTATATGTATTGATTAGCGTCTTGTAGGGACGTAGGGCCATAAGGTAGGACATTTTCACTCAACACAATTTGTAATAATTTTTACATTTTGGTGGCTCTAGAGGAGGGAATTAGAACCGGCAAGGCTTGATCTTTAACAATGTGTGGTAAACTTTATTCCTGTAGAAATTTTTGTCAACATTTTATTTCTATAGAACATTTTGTCAAAATTGAATTTCTATAGAAATTGTTTTCAAAATTTTATTTCTGTGGAATTTTTTCTCAAAATTTTATTTCTATAGAATTTATTGTCAAAATTTTATTTCTATAGAAAAATTTCGCACAAAAATTTGTTTATAGAAACTTTTTCCAAAATTTTATTTTTATAGAGATTTAACAAAAAAAAAAAAATACTATTTTTGGTAGAATTCTACCAACTGTGGCAACCGTGGTGGTAATACAAATTTATATTCTAAGTTATATACGTTGCATATTCATGTTTTAAGATAATAAAGTACTTAGAACCATTTTTGTTTTGTACAATTTTTTAAATTTAACGAAAAATATGGTAGGGAAAATTGTTTGGGAAAGTAGGGAACTTTTTTTGTCCTTGTAGGGTAAACCGAACATTTTCCCTGGCAACATTGACTATGAGCTATAGTCAGATTGACACAAAGCACCTATAGACATGTACCCCTTAATTTTCTTAAATATGGAACTGCGGTTTATCTCCCACACCTATATGTTACCCCACAAATGCTTATGATTACTAATTCTGTAATGGTGGTTTAGGGTATGATATAGTCGGGCCCGCCCGACTTTCTACTTTACTTACTTGTTCAAAATTGAAAATTTTCTCCACCTACACCCAAAGAAAAGTAAACTTCTAAAATCGAGTTTCAAATTCTTATGTTTAGCCTGAATTTGAAGTACGCAAATACTAAGTTATGCAAATATTAAGTACAAAGTGTGCTCAAGTACTTAAAGTTTGAATTAAGTTGCTTTTGGATTAAAACAAGGAAATTGTTACTTAATATGTCAGTGAGAGTTGGCTAATGAGAGCACAAAATAGAGCTTTGTTCACCTCAATGCTCTCATCTATTTTCAACACCCAAAAACTGTTTTGCTTGTAATGGTAGTGGCTTGCATTTCGTTTGCTATCTGAAGTCGACTATGGCTTAAAATAAGAAAAGTTTAACTTGTTATTTTTATCGTTATATGTTCAGAGCATCGTGTGTGTTTAGTTGCATTCAATTTGCTATCTGGCTTAAAATCTGGGATAAAATAAGAACACTTTTACTTGATATTCATTTATGAGCACATTGGAATGCAAACTAAAGTTTTGTTCTCTTTGTTACTCTTACAGATGTTGAACCACCAAAAACAGTTTTTTTGAATGTATGAAACATTGTGGGTGTGTGTAAGTTTTGATTTCGAGTTTGTGTTCTTGGCTTCGCGTGCATTTTATTTGCCAAATTATTTTATAAGTGACAGTGAAGCAGGTTTATAAATTATGAATAAAAAAAGTTGAGGCAGCATACAAATATTTAAAAGATAAGTAAAAAATAAAGCATATTAGTTTAAAATGGCTATTTGCCAATAAATATGTATTTCATCATATTTAAATTGATTCTGCATACATATATAAACAAACGTTGCGTCTACATACTAACAACAAAATTTTTGTCTTTGGTATACCAAGAATAATGTTGGCTTGATTCTACGTAATACCAAGGTCCGCAAATAGAAATCCATGCGGAAATTTGTGAAAATATGCCGACGGGGCTCCTCCAAAAGTTCAACAAACGAAACATCAGAAGTCATCAAATTGACAATTTCGTTCCCTAAGTGTTACAGGTGTGCTTGAACAGAGCGTCAATGGCTTTGGCCGACATATGTGATAAGTGGAGGAAAACTTATTATTTAAAGCGACAAGGCCTACTAAGGTTGAATTCCTCTGAGTTTCTTGCTTCCTGGTCCAAATTTTCTCCATACAAGAATTGTTGATTTGGTAAATAAAAATACATAAATATATATTTTTATATTTTATATTATTTACGTCTTTTTCTTTTCATTATAAATGTATGTATCGATATAAAAAAAGAATAATAAAAAATATTTTAAAAATATATGAACAAATGTTTACTTTATGGGAATTAAGCACACAAGTGCAAAACACACTAAAATCAAGCGCATATAAAATAACATCTAATACGGTTCGGGATTAAATCAAGTAGGATTATATTCAAAAATAAAAAAGATTGATCCAAGCGTTGATACCGCTTCAACAATTTTGTTTTGGCTCAAGTTAAGCGCTATTGGTTTTAATGTAAGCTTAAATGCGGATTGAATCAAGTACACATTAGGATTAAATAGAGCTTCAGTACACACAGAGAACAAATTTGTTGTGCCAACCAATTTTTTTGCCAACCGAATTATTTGGTCCCATCTACTATCACAAAATTTGTTAGAGCAACCAATTGTTGTCTGACACAACTATACAGAAATTTGTTTGGATGACTAAATTTTGGGCACAATGACAGTCTAATTGGAAATCACAACCAATAAGGTTTCATTCGTTTGTTAAAGCATTTATCTGTTTTTTGGAAAACCAATTATTATAAAATTAAAGAAAACGTCCGTTGAATGATTTCAGATTTTATTTTATTTAATTGTATTACAAATTAATATTTCTCATATTGATCATTTATCTAATGAAAAATTGGAATGTCGCCCAAATTCGGCGTTTGTGGTTCTTGGTGCACGGTTCTCACAATATCTTCTTCAGTCATCATTTGATACTCACTCTCACAATCGCGATCGATTTTCAGGGGGACTCAGGCATAACCAGGCGAAATGTTCTCGTTTGCTGATTGATTTTGAGTCTGATTATTAGGCACAAAATCTATATACACCTTTCACAACCCCGGAAGTCGTCATATTCTGATTGATATATTTTATGAAATTGTAAGAAAATTGGGGAAAAGGTTAAAATATGAGAGATATTAATGTCGTTTTATGTTTAACTTACTTACCACTTAAGAATGCAGCTACCGGTTTAAAAGATGGTTATATAACTCGCAGCAGTCCTTGTTGGGTAGATTGCATTTTTAAAATTGAACTCACGTAATCATATATTTAAATTTTGGAGTTTCATATATTAACCGAAATAAACAACTTATTTTTTGTCATATATATGTAGTCGATAGCAACAAATTCTCTTTATAACTATAAAATTTGTTAACACAACCAACTTATTGACTAGGCGGACTTTCAGTTGGGTTTGGTGACACATTGGCAAAACAAATCAGTTATCACAACAGGGTGGAATAAATTGAAATGGTTAGATACTTAAATGTATAAATAACAACCAATATTTGGTCGTGTGTACCAACTTTTGGTCACACCGCCATTACTTTGATTATATAAACTATCAAACAAGAGATATAAATAATAATTATTCCACACAATTAAAAATTGTGGGTTTCCACTATAAAACTGTTGTCGTAATCGAATTCCAACCAATCATTTCTCTGGGTGTAGGCTTGAATCAACCACTTCCCGTACTTAAAGGAAGCACAAACACGATTGAAAATTTCTAAAATTAAGAAATCTGTATTTAATATTTTCGGGATTAAATTAAGAATTTTCTTCTTGGATTTAGAAAATCCGTACTTATCGTACTTTTGACACCGCTACGGATTGAATCACGTAAAGTTTCCTCTATTATTTTTTTGTTTGTATGAATTTTAATAAAACTTCCTTTAGAAATAAAATTTCCTATGGAAATTTAATTTTTAAAAAAATGCCAATAAAATATGAAAAATTTCCTACAGAAATGAATTTTTAGAAAATTTCCTATACAAATGAAATTCTAACAAAATTTTTTAGAACACCCAAAAAATGAAATTTTTAGAAGAAATGAAATGTTTAAACAATTGGAAGAAATGAAATGTTTAGAAAAAAATGAAAATGAAAATAAATGAAAATTTTCGTAAAATTCCCAAAGAAATAAAATTTTGACAAAATAAAGATTACATTTTTAGAAAATTTCCTATAGAAGCGAAATGCCTATAGAAATAAAATTTTTACAAAGTTGCCTATAGGAATGAAGTTTTTAGAAAATTTCCCATAGAAATTAACTTTTTAGAAATTTTCCTATAGATAATAAATTTTTAAAAAATCTCCTATAGACATGAAATTTTTAAAAAATTCGCATAGAAATTAAATTTTGACAAAATTGCCTATAGAGATGACATTTTTAAAAATTTTCCTATAGAAATGAAATTTTTAAAAAATTTTCTCTAAAATGAGAGTTTTAGAAATTTTCTTATGGGAATGAAATTTTTAGAAAATTTCTTATAGAAATTAAATTTTGACAAAATTTCCACTAGAAATAAAATGTTGACAAGATTTTCTATAGAAATGAAATTTTGACAAAATCTCTTACAGAAATTAATTTGTGACAAAACTTCCTGTAGAAATAACATTTAGACAATATTTCCTATGGAAATGCAATTTCGGCAAGATTTACTATAGAAATGATTTTTGTTTTAATTTTCTATAGAAATGAAATTTTGGCAAAATTTCCAACAAAAATTAAATTGGTAAAAAATTTCCTATGGAAATTAAATTTGTAGGAAATTTTCTATGGAAATTAAATAAAATTTTGACAAAATAAAAAGTTACATTTTTAGAAAATTTCCTATAGAAGTGAAATTTTTAAAAAATTCCTAAAGAAATTAAATTTTTACAAAGTTGCCTATAGGAATGAAGTTTTTAGAAAATTTCCCATAGCAATTAACTTTTTAGAAATTTTCCTATAGAAATTAAATTTCTAAAAAATCTCCTATAGAAATGAAATTTTGAAAAAAATCGTATAGAAATTAAATTTTGACAAAATTGCCTATAGAGATGACATTTTTAAAAATTTTCCTATAGAAATGAAAGTTTTAAAAAATTTTCTCTAAAATGAGAGTTTTAGAAATGTTCTTATGGGAATGCAATTTTTAGAAAATTTCTTATAGAAATTAGATTTTGACAAAATTTCCACTAGAACTAAAATGTTGACAAGATTTTCTATAGAAATGAAGTTTTGACAAAATCTCTTAGAGAAATTAATTTTTGACAAAATTTCCTGTAGAAATAACATTTAGACAATATTTCCTATGGAAATGCAATTTAGGCAAGATTTACTATAGAAATGATTTTTGTTTTAATTTTCTATAGAAATGAAATTTTGGCAAAATTTCCAACAAAAATTAAATTGGTAAAAAATTTCCTATGGAAATTAAATTTGTAGGAAATTTTCTATGGAAATGAAATAAACTTTTTACAAAATAAAGATTACATTTTTAGAAAATTTCCTATAGAAGTGAAATTTTTAAAAAATTCCTATAGAGATGAAATTTTGACAAAGTTGCCTATAGGAATGAAGTTTTTAGAAAATTTCCCATAGATATTAACTTTTTAGAAATTTTCCTATAGAAAATAATTTTTAAAAAATCTCCTATAGAAATGAAATTTTAAAAAAATTCGTATAGAAATTAAATTTTGACAGAATTGCCTATAGAGATGAAATTTTTAAAAATTTTCCTATAGAAATGAAATTTTAAAAAAAATTTTCTCTAAAATGAATTTTTTAGAAATTTTCTTATGGAAATGAAATTTTTAAAAAATTTTCTCTAAAATGAAATTTTTAGAAATTTTCTTACAGAAATTAAATTTTGACAAAATTTCCACTAGAAATAAAATGTTTACAAGATTTTCTATAAAAATTAAATTTTGACAAAATCTCTTACAGAAATGAATTTTTGACAAAATTTCCGTAGAAATAAAATTTAGACAATATTTCCTATGGAAATGCAATTTAGGCAAGATTTACTATAGAAATGAATTTTTTTTAATTTTAAGAAATGAAATTTTGGCAAAATTTTCAACAAAAATTAAATTGGTAAAAAATTTCCTATGGAAATTAAATTTGTAGGAAATTTTCTATGGAAATGAAATTAAAAAAAAAAAAAACAAAAACTTCTAATAGAAATAACATTTTTAGAAAATTTCCCAAAAAAATAAATTTTGAAAAAAAATTCCCATAGGAATGAAATTTTATAGAATTTCTTATAAAAATGAAATATTGACAAAATTTCCTATGGAAATTATGTTTTTAGAAATTTCCTACTGTAGTAAAAATTTCCTATAGAAATAACAATTTATGGAAGAAATTAAATTCTTAAAAAATTTCCTATGGAAATAACATTTTTCGAAAATTTCCCAAAGAAACGAAATTTTGACAAAATGGTCTATAAAAATTTTTCACAAAATCTCCTAAGGAAATTAAATTTTTTAAAAATTCCTTTAGAAATTAAATTCTTAAAAAATTTCCTATGGAAATAACATTTTTCGAAAATTTCCCAAAGAAACGAAATTTTGACAAAATGGTCTATAAAAATTTTTCACAAAATCTCCTAAGGAAATTAAATTTTTTAAAAATTCCTTTAGAAATTAAATTTGGACAAAAATTCCAAAAGAAATTACATTTTTAGAATATTTACTATAGAAATGAAATTTTTGGAAGAAATAAAATTTGACAAAATGTCCTTTAAAAATGAAATTTTAGAAATTTTCCGATATATATGAAATTGTGACAAAATGAAATGAAATTTGTAGAAAAACTTTCTATAGAATTTTTTAGAAATTTTAGAAATTTTCCTATATAAATGAAATTTTTATGAATTTCCTATATTTTTAGAAAATTTTCAATGGGAATTTAGACAAAATTTTCTATAGAAATAGGATTTTTAAAAAATTAATTTTGACAAAATTTCCTGTATAAATGAAATTTTGGCATTTATATCGTCCCACCTTTATAAATGTGGAATATTCCTGTATGTATTATTGTACTTTTATTTATTTTTCATTTCTTAGAAATTTTTAGATGACAAAAAGAAAGAAGACAATCTCCTCCATTGTCGTGGTGTTATTGAAAATGTATGTTGGAACCTTATGACAATATGCATATGTTTCAGCTACTCTAGCCATCCAAGTCCTTTATATTGCCGAAGATCTAAAGTGTTTCAGTGAATTTATTGCAATGTTTTTAAGGGGGTAAGTGAATTGTAGGAAAGAATAAAATGAAATAAACGTTATTTTCTACATTTTCAAGTAACGAAGTTACTATTCATTTTAGCTCGACTTAAAAGGGTGTACAGTCCAGCAAATAGTTTTAAGAAACCTATATATTAAAGGGATGCATATAAAATATGCCTTTTTCATGTATAAAAGGTTTATTTTGTAAAATTGAGTTTCCATGTACGAGTAATCATTTTATTATGCCCTTTTATACCCTGCACCACTGTGTGGTATATGGTATTATAAATATGTTTGTAACACCCAGAAGGAACTGAGATGGACAGATGTTGGCCATGGAAAGAATGCTCAATGCCGGCCCCTAAGTCGATTTAGCGATGTCCGTATGTATGATCTCTCCGCTATCTGTGAATACATTTTTGTAATCAAAGTTTAAATCGCAGTTTTGGTTCAATCGATTTCAGATTTGGCAAAAGTATGTTGTTCCCGCCAAAATCGATCCTTGTTGATTTTGGAAAAAATCGGTTGAGATTTGTTTGTGGTTAGAAAGTACCAAGTATTTGGAAAATATTTAAGATTTGATTTTATGAATTCTTCGAAAAAAGAAATCCCATGTGCTTTACGTAACGTCGGTGCATACATATTTGTATGTTTCTCAAAATTATCTAAATGATTTGGGTACACAACAACACAAAGCAATGAACCATAATGTATCTAACATTCAATTTTTCTTTTATATAATCTATTTTAAATATCCATATTAAGAGGATCGGTTTCGTAACCAATCCAATCCCCGAAAGCCAATTCAACGGCCTAGAATAAAATCAAATATTTTATTATAACAAACTACATAGAGTCATACAAATCGAAATATACACAAAATGTACACAAACATATTCGTGCGATAGTGATGATGATGATGATGGTGACTATCTATGTAGTGAGCAAACAAATGGAGTAGAGTGAGTGAGTTGAGAGAGTAAACACACACCCACACACACTAACTCACACAAAATACGTTTTTCATTGATATTTCGATATTTCTATGTAAATTTATACCTAGTCGTAGATGCAGATACACCTACACTAATATAGCAATGCAAATATCTGCCGCTAATACCATTAATACACTGAAAATATATTAACCTTATGTGAAAGATAATGTAGCCTAAATTTAAGTATTCGCAATTAATGACACTTTAATAATATTTATTTTTTTATACCCTCCACCATAGGATGGGGGTATATTAACTTTGTCATTCCGTTTGTAACACATCGAAATATTGCTCTAAGACCCCATAGAGTATATATATTCTGGATCGTGGTGAAATTCTGAGTCGATCTGAGCATGTCCGTCCGTCCGTCCGTCTGTTGAAATCACGCTAACTTCCGAACGAAACAAGCTATCGACTTGAAACTTTGCACAAGTAATTGTTATTGATGTAAGTCGGATGGTATAGCAAATGGGCCATATCGGTCCACTTTATCGTAGAGCCCCCATATAAACGGACCCCCAAATTTGGATTGCGATTGCTCTAAGAGAAGCAAATTTCATCCGATCCGGCTGAAATTTTGTACATGGTGTTAATATATGCTCTCTAACAACCATGCCAAAAATTGGTCCATATCGGTCCACTTTTACGTATAGCCCCCATATAAACGGACCCCCAAATTTGGCTTGCGATTGCTCTAAGAGAAGCAAATTTCATCCGATCAGGCTGAAATTTGGTACATGGTGTTAGTATATGGTCTCTAACAACCATGCAAAAATTGGTCCACATCGGTCCATAATTATATATAGCCCCCGTATAAACCGATCTCCCGATTTGGCTTGCGGAGCCTCTAAGAGAAGCAAATTTCATCTGATCCGGCTGAAATTTGGTACATGGTATTGGTATATGTTCTTTAATGACCATGCAAAAATTGGTCCACATCGACCCATAATTATATATAGCCCCCATATAGGCCGATCCCCAAATTTAACCTCCAGAACCTCTTAGAGGAGCAAAATTCATCCGATCCGGTTGAAATTTGGTACGTGGTATTAGTATATGGTCTCTAACAACCATGAAAGGATTGGTCCATATCGGACCAAAATTATATATAGCCCCCATATAAATTGATCCCCAGATTTGTCCTCCGGAGCCTCTTGGAGGAGCAAACTTCATCCGATCCGGCTGAAATTTGGTACTTGGTATGAATATATGGTCTCTAAAAACCATGCAAAAATTGGTCCATATCGGTCTACTTTTACGTATAGCCCCCATATAAAGGGACCCCCAAATTTGGCTTGCGATTGCTCTAAGAGAAGCAAATTTCATCCGATCCGGCTGAAATTTGGAACATGGTGTTAGAATGTGGTCTCCAACAAACACGCAAGAATTGGTCCATATCGGTCCATAATTATATATAGCCCCCGTATAAACCGTTCCCCAGATTTGATCTCCGGAGCCTCTTGGAGGAGCAAAATTCATCCGATACGGGTTGTTAGTATAAGGCCGCTTATAACCATGCCAAAATTGGTCCATATCGGTCTATAGTAATATATAGCCGATCCCCAACAAAAATTGGTCCATATCAGTTCGTAATCATGGTTGCCACTCGAGCCAAAAATAATCTACCAAAATTTTATTTTTGTAGAAAACATTGTCAAAATGTTATTTCTATAAAATTTTGTCAAAATTTTATTTCTATAAAAACTTTTGTCAAAATTTTATTTCTATAGAAAATTTTGTCAAAATTTTATTTCTATAGAAAATTTTGTCAAAACTTTACTTCTATAGAAAATGTTGTCAAAATTTTATTTCAATAGAAACTTTAAACATAATTATATACGTATTTAATCGACCTTTTTTAGTTTAATATATACCACGTATGGACTATGTGGTATATATTACGGTGTTAGGAAGTTTTAAGATACCTTGCCATCGGCTTCAGTAGAAGTTTCTACGCAATCCATGGTGGAGGGTACATAAGCTTCGGCCTGGCCGAACTTACGGCCGTATATACTTGTTTTTAATTAGGATAAGTACACGAATCTTGGCAATTTTCATTGCTCCATTAAATTAGTATGTCTTTGAAGTAAGGCAAAATTTCTTTAAACTAAAGAAACACATTTTTGATTTAGAAAAATCGTCTTTCAATAACTGATGTGTTAGTCCTTATATTTAATTTTTAATCAAGAAAATATTTTTATACCCATAGGATGTCGGTATATTGACCGCAGACCCCAACAGGTATATTCATTGTCAGTATGTTGAAAGCACGCACAAATAGTTATTATCGATGTAAGTCGGATTGTATTGCAAATGGGCCATATCGGTTCATAATTATTTAATTTATTTAATTGGGTTTTACTTTTTCAGCCTCCAAGAGAAGTAAATTTAATCCGATTCGATTGAAATTTGGCACTTGATGTTAGTTTTTAATAACTATGCAAAAATTGGGCCAACTCTGTCCAAAATTATATATAGGTCCAATATATAGTGAAACTTTTGAACGGTTTCCTGAATTTTCAGCTCACTATTCAGTCCATTGTGGTATCACAATGGACTGAATAGTGAGCTTGATAGTATCGGGCTGCCACCTAACCTAATCTGACCTAACGTAATTCATGTTGGTTCATAATGTGTATTTAAAGACTTCTCAACACTCAAAACACCCCAGCAAAAAAGCGTCGCCAAAAAGTAATGAAAATGTTCTTTTTGAATCCGGAAGTGGTGCAAAATTGACGCAGAAGCGATGAATTTAACATGGGCTTTTCATAGGACGGAAGTCTTCCATTTCAACAGCCGTTGCACTGAATTTGCATCACTTCTTTAGGTGTGATCCGAATTCAATGTTTTGGATGTAAATTTAAAAAGTCTGTGATATTTTGTCAAATAAATAATTTTTATAATTATTTATAATTTTTAATGGATTCTAACGCTTGTCGGAAACATTTGACCTCAAATGTTTTCAAAAATTCAAAATTTTTTCAGATTGAATTTAGCATTTTTTTCGACAAAATATAAATGATTTGTACAATTTTATGAATTCTTACTCTGTTTTTAACCTATTTGAAACAAAAAAAGTAAACATTACCCTTTAAAAGTATGAAAAACCCAAGTTATAAAAAATAGAATTAAAAGAACTTCATGGGTACTTAAAACAAAGAACATCATTGGGAGTGCATCTTCTGAAAGTGCTTTTAAAGTTGTGGCTTTGGAAGAACTTCCAAATTTTTTTGCTGGGACAGTAAACCCACCATGAAGGAAAGTTTTGGGTTGTTTTAGAAAAGTCACTCCCATATTACAAAAATAAATAAATATTTTTCGACAAAATCAAGAAAATACATAATTATATTACTTTCCACAAAAAAAATTGTCTTGAAGCCAAAGATTTCATGTCCTTAAAATACAAATTTTCATTTTCATTGATCCTAGATTTATAGATTTAGTTCCCTAAAAATATCTTTTTTTTAAAGAAGCCGCAACTTTGGCTCGGAATCAATACCAAAAATCTAAGTGAAGGTCACAATCTTTAGGTCGAATTTATCTTTTTGAGTGTACATATACTATTTCTACTTACATTTCTATATCAATCGAGTATTGGGTATTCTCACACACAAACACTCACACAAAACACAATCATATACATAAATATAAAACTATGGGAACACAACGCCATTGGGTTTTTATTTGCAAATGGAAAATCGAAAACATCAATTCCAACGGAAAGGACTAACCAGCGTTGCCAGAATTGTTTCACCAAAAACCGCCAGATTTGCCCAAAAAATAGCTAAAAACAAGTAATGAAAGTCTAAAGTTGTGCTCATCCGAACGTTCATTTTCAACAATGAAGAGATTAAAGACGTATCTTAGAAATTCGACTAGCGAGAGTAGACTCAAAGGATTGGCATTAATGTCGGTTCATCGCCGAATAAATGTGCCGACTGAAGAAGTCATTGATTTATTTGCTGCCCAAAAAGCCCGTCGGCTCAATTTAATATTATAAAAATATTGTATACATACCTATGCATAAATAAAATTTTCTACACATGAGATTATATGAATATTTTTTTTTTTAAAGTTGACCCCCCTGCCGAATTATAATCCTGGCTACGGCCTTGATGGGAGCTATATCTAAATCTGAACCGATTTGGCTGATATTTTGCAAGTTTTTCGAGACTCATAAAATATACGGATGTGCGGAATTTGAGGAAGATCAGTTGATATACACGCCAATTATGACCACATCGGTGAAAAATATATATGGTAGCTATATCTAAATCTGAACCGATTTTTTCCAAAATCAATAGGGATCGTCTTTGAGCCGAAACAGGACCCTATACCAAATTTTAGGACAATCGGACTAAAACTGCGAGCTGTACTTTGCACACAAAAATACATCAACAGGCAAACAGACGGACATCGCTAAATCGACTCAGAATTTTATTCTAAGCCGATCCGTATACTAAAAGGTTGGTCTATGATTACTCTTTCTTGGCGTTACATACAAATGCACAAACTTATTATACCCTGTCCACAGTAGTGGTGAAGGGTATAAAAATAATACCACATTCAAAACTTTATTTCCTTAATTTTTTCTTGCATATACTGAAAGAAGCACGTTTTTTAAGCTTTTCTTCATGAGCTATCAAAGTGCTAACGACAACATAAATTTCCAAATTCAGGCTCGACTTCAAGAAGAAATTATTTTATTTATCACACTGAAAAAAAAGCATACTCGGTTCCAAAGATTTTGTCTTTACGTTAAAAAATTTGGTATTGATTCCGAGCCAAAGAAGCGGAGAATACAAGTAAGTATATTTTTAAGACACAATTCCCTTTTAAATTTAGGTTTTGTGTACTTGCTTCTAGGAAGCCAATTTTAATTTTTCGCTTTTTCAGCTTTTTTTCTTCATATGCTATCAAATTCCTTTAAAAACGAGTTAACGGCAACTTTATTTTCCAAATTAGGATTCGACTTCCAGTAGAAATTATACTATGTTTGAAGTAAAAAACTTGTTTAAAATAAAGTTTTGAAAAACATGTCCTATATTTGAACGATTTTTTGCTTTGTAGTCAAGATGCAAAAAGACAACAAATTTAAAGACAATTTCATTAAATTTAAAGAATTTTTCTGAATTATTAAAGTCAAGTTGACCTTAGCCTATAAATTTTTTCTTTCATGTTAAGATACCCATTTTTAAGTCAAATCACTTAATTATAACGACAATACGACTTCATTGAAAATTTTATCGACTTTTGGACAAGGAAAATAACTTTATTTTAGAGAAATGCGTCTTCTATGCTAAGATTTCATATCTTTAAAATACGAATACAAATTTTGCTTTGTATTCGTATTTTAAAGACATGAGATCTTTGACCTCACGACAATATTTTTTTCAGTGCAGGTAAAATACGTCTTTAAAATAAAGTGTTGAAAAACATCTTCTATTTTTGAACGCGTTTTTGGTTTGTGGTCAAGATGCAAAAACGTCACAAATTTAAGGACTATTTCATAAATTTTAAGAATTTTTTAAAACTTTCTTTCATGTAAAGATACCCATTTTTAAGTAGAATCACTTAACTATAAGGACAAAACGACTTCACTGACAAAACTAATTTGTCGACTTTTGGACAAAATTCGCCTTCGTATTTTAAGGACATGACATTTTTGGCCTAAAAAAAATATTTTTTCCAGGATACAAAGCATTTCACATCTACTATTTTAACTTAGTAATAACATAATAACTTGAGAATATTATAATAACACAAAAAGGACACCATAACGAGTCAAATGCTAATATTCCTAATAATTTAGTGACGGTTTATCTAAGGGATTTGTATTGTAATAGTAGATTTAATGTTTACGTTAACTTTTATGAATATGAGGAAAAAACTTTACAACAAAGTGTATTGCTGCAAAAATACCCTGCATACTGGCGGGAGTCATTATAAATGTCTCAATTGTCCTTTGAAATATGTGGAAACCCTTATTCTGGTAGCAAGGCTGATATTAAAATGCCGTTTTATCCATGCTTCAATAGAAACATGTCGAAAATAAAAAATAACCAAAAAGGTCATGAAATAAAGCCAGATAAAAGCTAAATGCATTTTTTTCCCGCTAAACGACTTCAAAAAATGCCAAATCTAGCGGGAAAATAGCTAAATTGGCAACACTGGTACTTGCACAAATATTTAGATGAAAACTCAAGTTTTCCAAGTACCCAAAAAGAACAACCATAACTACATGCCAACATCACACAATATTTTGCCTCTTATTTCTCATGCATTGCGGCTACGAATATGATGCATAGTTTTACATATTTCTCATTTATTGAAAAAATAACATATCTCGATGGAAACGATACAGAAACAGTGGTGTAATTTGGTGGGAGAAGTTATTTTTTTAATCAAAAATGTTTTTCCTTATACTAAAAAGGGTAACCTTATATAAAAGCCAAAACGCAAATAAGTTTGTGCATTTGTATGTAACGCCAAGAAGTAATTGTCATAGACCCATCTTTTAGTATACCGATAGGCTTAGAATTAAATTCTGAGTCGATTTATCGATGACCGTCTATCTGTCTGTCTGTCTGTCCGTCCGTCTGTCTGTGTATATAATTTTGTGTACAAAGTACAGGTCGCAGTTTAAGTCCGATCGTCCTCAAATTTGGCATAACGTCTTTCTTCGGGTCGAGGACAAAAAAATCGGTTCAGATTTAGATATAGCTGCCATATATATTTATAACCGATTTGATCATAATTCACGTATTTATAAACCGATGTTCGTTAAATTTCATACATCTGAATGTTTTGACAGTCCCGTAAAATATGCAAAATATCAGCTAAATCGGTTCAGATTTATATATAGCTCCCATATATATTTTTCGTCCAATTTTGGCTTATATGGCTTCAAAAGCCAGAGTTTTGCCCTGATTTGCTTCAAATTTTGCACAACGAGTACGTTTCATAGTATCGTTAATTCTGCCAAATTAAGTTGAAATCGGTTCAGATTGAGATATAGCTCCCATATATTTTTTTTTTTGTCAGATTTGGACTTATATGGCCCCAAAAGCCAGAGTTTTGCCCTGATTTGCTTCAAATTTTGTACAACGAGTACGTTTAATAGTATCGTTAAGTGTGCTTAATGTGGTTAAAATCGGTTCAGATTGAGATATAGCTCCCATATATGTCTTTCGTCCGATTTGGATTTATAAGGCCTCAAAAGCCAGAGTTTTGCCCTGATTTTCTTGAAATTTTGCACAAGGAGTACGTTTTATAGTGTCGTTCATTGTGCCAAATTTAGTTGAAATCGGTTCAGATTTAGATATAGCTCCCATATATATATATCATTCGCCCGATTTGGACTAATATGACCACAGAGGCAAAAGTGTTACTCTGATTTACGTGAAATTTTGCAGAGGGAGTAGAATTGAACTTGAAACTTTGCACGGGAAGTAGAATTAAGGTTCTGGATATGCGTGCTAATTTTGGTTGAAATCGGTTCAGATTTTGATTAGCTCCCATTTATTTTTCGCCCGATTTTCTGTCATACGACCACAGAGGTCAAAGTTGTAATCTGATTTACG
Source organism: Haematobia irritans (assembly GCF_050003625.1). NCBI lineage: Eukaryota > Metazoa > Arthropoda > Insecta > Diptera > Muscidae > Haematobia > Haematobia irritans. Next base: position 207,381,889 of record NC_134400.1, read on the forward strand.
TGAAATTTTGCACAGGGAGTAGATTCAACATAGTAACTATGCATGTGAAATTTCATTGACATCGGTACAGATTTCGATATAGATTCCATATATATGTTTTTCCCAATTAGGCAAAGCTGGCCGAAATATCCATATTTTCGAAAACTTATCAAAATGACTCAAATTTTCCTATTAATCTAATACACATTTATCGACCGATAAATCATAAATACACTTTTACGAAGTTGCCTCAAAATTGGTTTATATTTAAATGTTTCCTATTATCAGTGCATTAGCCGACTTAAATGTAAAATCTATAAGTATTGTATGTTAGAACTCTGTCCAGATCTGGTCAGATATACAGAATATATGTGTATGGGTGCATATAGCATCCAACACATTGGGGGCCACCGTGGTGCAATAGTTAGCATGCCCGCCCTGCATACACAAGGTCGTGGGTTCGATTCCTGCTTCGACCGAACACAAAAAGTTTTTCAGCGGTGGATTATCCCACCTCAGTAATGCTGGTGACATTTCTGAGGGTTTCAAAGCTTCTCTAAGTGGTTTCACTGCAATGTGGAACGCCGTTTGGACTCGGCTATAAAAAGGAGGTCCCTTGTCATTGAGCTTAACATGGAATCAGGCAGCACTCAGTGATAAGAGAGAAGTTCACCAATGTGGTATCACAATGGACTGAATAGTCTAAGTGAGCCTGTCAAAATTTTATTTCTATAGAAAATTTTGTCAAAATTTTATTTGTATAGAAAATTTTGTTAAAATTTTATTTCTATAGAAAATTTTGTTAAGATTTTATTTCTATAGAAAATTTTGTCAAAATTTTATTTCTATAGAAAATTTTGTCAAAATTTTATTTCTATGGAAAATTTTGTGAAAATTTTATTTCTATAGAAAAGTTTGTGAAAATTTTATTTCTATAGAAAATTATGTACAAATTTTATTTCTACAGAAAATTTTGTTAAAATTTTATTTTTATAGAAAATTTTGTCAACATTTTATTTCTATAGAAAATTTTGTCAATATTTTATTTCTATAGAAAATTTTGTTAAAATTTTTTTTTTATAGAAAATTTTGTTAAAATTGTATTTTTATAGAAAATTTTGTTAAAATTTTATTTCTATAAAAAATTTTGTTAAAATTTTATTTCTATAGAAAATTTTGTTAAAATTTGATTTCTTTAGAAAATTTTATCAAAATTTTATTTTTATAGAAAATTTTGTCAAAATTTTATTTCTATAGAAAATTTTGTCAAAATTTTATGTCTATAGAAAGTTTTGCCAAACTGAATTATATACGTATTTGATCGATCTTTTTTGATTTAATATATACCACGTATGGACTTACATACAATTTAGAAGACGGTGTTAGGAGGTTTTAATATACCTTGCCATCGGCAAGCGTAACCGCAACTTAAGTAATTCGATTGTGGATGGCAGTGTTTAGAAGAAGTTTCTACGCAATCCATGTTAATAAGCTTCGGCCTGGCCGAACTTACGGCCGTATATACTTGTTTTCTTTAATATATACCCCGTATGGACTAACTTACAATTTAGAAGACAGTGTTAAGAAGTTTTAAGATACCTTACCATCGGCAAGTGTTACCGCAACCCAAGTAATTCGATTGTGGTTGACAGTCTGTAGTAGAAGTTTCCACGCAATCCATGGTGGAGGGTACATAAGATTCGGCCTGGGTGAACTAAAGGCCGTTTATTTTTATGTAAAATTTTGCCAAAATTTTATTTCTATAGTAAATTTTGTTAAAATTTTATTTCTATAGAAAATTTTGTCAAAATTTTATGTCTATAGAAAATTTTGCCAAACTGAATTATATACGTACACAGAAAAAAATATCACCAGAATATTTCCAATTAAAAAGTTAATTGAAGTTGAATGTTTTTTCTATTAACAAATTAATTGATACAATTAACTTTTTAATCAAGATAGAAACATTAGGTTAATTAAGTCAATGATTGAAAATTTTAAAATTTTTAATTAAAAAATTAATTGATAGAAATTAATTCAGAAGACTAAGTCAGTTAAAAAAAGTGATGAACATTTCTTAATCAAAATAAAAACTCTAAGCCAATTCAGAAAGTAGTTGAAAATAGTTACCTTTTTAAATAAAAAATTAATTTGGGTTTGCATTCAACATCAATTAAATTTTTAATTGAATCAATTAAAAAATTAATTGAAAATTGCTAATGACATCAATTAATTTTTTAATCAAGGATTTTTTCTATGCCCAATTAAAACTGTGATTGATACTATCATTTTCGTGATTGAAGACATTTCAATTAAAAAATTAATTGGATCAATTAATTTCGTGATTGAATCAGAAAAATATTTTTTTGTGTGTATTTGATCGATCTGTTTTGATTTAATATATACCACGTATGGACTTACATACAATTTAGAAGACGGTGTTACGAGGTTTTAATATACCTTGCCATCGGCAAGCGTAACCGCAACTTAAGTAATTCGATTGTGGATGGCAGTGTTTAGAAGAAGTTTCTACGCAATCCATGGTAATAAGCTTCGGCCTGGCCGAACTTACGGCCGTATATACTTGTTTTTTTTTTTTTAATATATACCCCGTATGGACTAACTTACAATTTAGAAGACAGTGTTAAGAAGTTTTAAGATACCTTACTATCGGCAAGTGTTACCGCAACCCAAGTAATTCGATTGTGGTTGACAGTCTGTAGTAGAAGTTTCCACGCAATCCATGGTGGAGGGTACATAAGATTCGGCCTGGGTGAACTAAAGGCCGTAACTTGTTTTTTATTTATTTATTTTTTTTTGCTTTGTAGTCAAGTAATAAAAAAAGGTCAACAAATATAAAGATGATTTCATTAATTTAAAAGAATTGTTCTGAATTCTTAAAGTCAAGTTGACAATAGTCAAACCAAATTTTCTTTCATGTGAAGAAACATATTTTGAAGTCGTAGTTAAAGGACAAAGCGACTTCGTCGAGAAGTTTATCAACTTTTGGACATGAAAAATGCGTCTTATATGCTAAGCCGAGAAATGCGTCTTCTATTCTAAGCTTAATTCGCATTCGTAGTTTAAGGAGATGAAATCTTTGATCTCATGACAATATTTTGTTAGTGTAGCATTCTAATTGCACTCTATGTGAAAAATATCAGGAACATCGGGGTGTAGTTTTGGCTTCCGGTGAAACTGAATCGGGCGAAATATATATGGGAGTTGTATCTAAATCTGACTCGATGACAAACTTACAACACTTGGCAATAGTAATTATTATATTCCGGTGAATACTGTGAATCAAATAGAGATAAAACTCTGGATTCTGTGGTCAATTAAGATATATAAGAGAGTTTTATCTATATCTTAACCGGTTTGAATGAACAGACAGACGGATATCGCTAATCGATTCTGAATTTAATTTTCAAGACATAGCTTTACTTAACAATGGCTCTGCGTTGCTTCTGGGCTTAAAATAAATATGTGAAGACGTTTTTACCCTGTACCTGTACCACAGTATTTGTGCAAGGTATAAAAGTATTTCATATAGTTTACAGTGAAAAGAAGTAAACTTATTTGAACTTTAACTTTTGAAAGATATATTGGTACCTTTATCAAAGCCGGAGAAATAGTTTATTCTCTATGTGAATTGATAATACATCTGGATGGAATTTTAAACTCGACATTCAATAGGTAAACCCACTAGGTACAACAAATGTAGGTTAATTTCAGAAACGTTCAACAACATCAGTAAATATTAATCACCAAATTGAAGAAAAGACGTAATAATTTTTTTGTTCACTTGTTAAAGAATATAGCAATTTTTTAAATTGGAGTCACAACTTGAATAACAAAAATATTTTTTAAGAAATTTTGAACTAATTTTAATTAAAAATACGAATTTATTGAATTTGTTATTAAAGTTAAGGTAATTTTCCCATACTGGAGATCTTTTAGCTAAATTTTACATGACCTAAAATATAGATAAATTGGTTTCAGTACACTCTCGCTTGAGGGAATAGTGATATAAGTGCGTATCGGACGATCTGTACATACATGGGAGTTATTTTTATACCCTCCACCATAGGATGGGGGTATATTAACTTTGTCATTCCGTTTGTAACACATCGAAATATTGCTCTAAGACCCCATAAAGTATATATATTCTGGGTCGTGGTGAAATTCTGAGTCGATCTGAGCATGTCCGTCCGTCCGTCCGTCTGTTGAAATCACGCTAACTTCCGAACGAAACAAGCTATCGACTTGAAACTTGGCAGAAGTAGTTGTTATTGATGTAGGTCAGATGGTATTGCAAATGGGCCATATCGGTCCACTTTAACGTATAGCCCCCATATAAAGGGCCCCCAAATTTGGCCTGTGATTGCTCTAAGACAATCAAATTTCATCCGATCCGGCTGAAATTTGGTACATGGTGTTAGTATATGGTCTCTAAAAACCATGCAAAAATTGGTCCATATCGGTCCACTTTTACGTATAGCCCCCATATAAACGGACCCCCAAATTTGGCTTGCGATTGCTTTAAAAGAAGCAAATTTTATCCGATCCGGCTGAAATTTGGTACATGGTGTTATTATATGGTCTCTAACAACCATGCAAAAATTGGTCCACATCGGTCCATAATTATATATAGCTCCCATATAAACCGATCCCCCGATTTGGCATGAGGAGCCTCTAAGAGAAGCAAATTTCAACCGATGTGGCTGAAATTTGGTACATGGTGTTGGTATATGTTCTCTAATGACCGTGCAAAAATTGGTCCACATCGACCCATAATTATATATAGCCCCCATATAAGCCGATCCCCAGATTTGACCTCCGGAGCCTCTTGGAGGAGTAAAATTCATCCGATCCGGTTGAATTTTGGAACATGGTATTAGAATCTGGTCTCTAACAAACACGCAAGAATTGGTCCATATCGGTCCATAATTATATATAGCCCCCATATAAACCGTTCCCCAGATTTGATCTCCGGAGCCTCTTGGAGGAGTAAAATTCATCCGATCCGGTTGAAATTTGCAACGTGGTGTTAGTATAAGGCCGCCAATAACCATGCCAAAATTGGTCCATATCGGTCTATAGTTATATATAGCCGATCCCCAATCACACAAAAATTGGTCCATATCGGTTCATAATCATGGTTGCCACTCGAGCCAAAAATAATCTACCAAAATTTTATTTTTATAGAAAACATTGTCAAAATGTTATTTCTATAGAAAATTTTGTCAAAATTTTATTTTTATAGAAAATTTTGTCAAAATTTTATTTCTATAGAAAATTTTGACAAAATTTTATTTCTATAAAACATTTTGTCAAAATTTTATTTCTATAGAAAATTTTTTCCAAATTTTATTTCTATAGAAAATTTTGTCAAAATTTTACTTCTATAGAAAATGTTGTCAAAATTTTATTTCTATAGAAACTTTAAACTTAATTATATACGTATTTAATCGGCCCTTTTGTAGTTTAATATATACCACGTATGGACTATGTGGTATATATTACGTTGTTAGGAAGTTTTATGATACCTTGCCATCGGCTTCAGTAGACGTTTCTACGCAATCCATGGTGGAGCGTACATAAGCTTCGGCCTGGCCGAACTTACGGCCGTATATACTTGTTTATTCTAGCCAAAAAAAAGTTATACTTCAATATAAGTTAAGCTTGGAGGAGGATGACACCATACCGTGTAAAATGGATTTGGTGTCCACTTAGACCATATTGGTCCATTGCGGTTCCTCAAACGCCATTTCGCTGCATCTTCGTGACTGTTCCACTCCGTCCGGGTTAATCCTATCACATCTGTATAATGTCCCTCAGTTTTGCTTAGATACTCTACCCAGAGGACTTGATCAAAGCGAGAATACTCCTTAGACTATAGTTTTGCAAAGCGGTAATCGTCTGAAAGAAATAAGAACCCAATATCTTGTGTCTTCTAAGAGATAATAAAGGCCAATTCATTGTGGGGTCTAATACAACTTTCAAGAACCGGATGATTTCTGGGTCATTTATTTTCCTTCTTATGGTGAAGAGTGCTAAATCTGTTTTCCATCGATTAACCCCTAAACCACAGCTTCTAGCTTAGTCTGATAGCCCAGTCCTTCAATCTAAAATATAAAAATATTTTGTGCGTTATGCTTTTAATAACGATGTTCGAAAATAATTTCCAGAAACATTACAAAGAATTCTATAAAAATTATTACTGCATTCTAGTGTATACAGAAATAATTCTTTTGTTATTTTCTCTCATCCATTTACAATAATGTCTCTTGAACCTTCACATTTTTATTGCACTCATATTTTGTAAAAATCCAAGGAAAATGAGTCAATGTCAAAACTAATAAACTTTTTGAGTTTTATGTTCAAAATAAGTCGTAAATGTAATTCAAACAATTTCTGCTTTAAAAATGTCAACGGAGCGAAACTCTTTTGTTTATGGAGGTTAAATCCACTGGAAGTTTTTCTTGTACTCGCAATTACCCCATAAAACTAAATACCAGCGTAAATGCGGCAATCATCGCAAAAGTGTGATGGAGGAAAGTTTTTACAGCAACAAGACAATGAAAGATAATGCTATGGTGTAAATATTTAATCTCACTAGGGTATAATGATAGTTATTCTATGCCCTTAACCACTATATAATTATATATAATTTAAACAAATTGTATGTCGAACTATCTCTCCATCTATATATTGAGGTCGATGGATGTTTATCAAATTTTGATTAGATGGACAATCAGAGTAATGTGTCTTCTATGATATCACATTCGTATGGTAGAGGCGAAAAATCTTTGTATATAACATTAAGCTTAATACCAGGCAGAGTAATCGGCCATACCTTTGTTTTACCTTGGTCTCTCTATTACCACCATCTCGGTCCTTTCTGTCAAAGAACTAAAAAAATTTAAGAATTTACTGCTTTTGTTGTTTGATTTGCAGGATCATAAGAAATACATTTTCCCCTCAATAATAAAAACGCGTAATGTAGAATATTAAAAAAAAAAAAAAAAAAACAAAAAACAAAAAATTGACATGATGAAATGACCTTTTGACAGACAGCCAGCTAACCTCCATAAAATCTCAACGATGAACATAAAAATATCCAGGTGTTATACCTTGGCAAATATGGCACAACAAAAAAAAACACACGAAATATTCCACAACAAAATTTGCAATAATAATGTCTTGAATTATGGCAGTTCCATCTATAACTAAAGTTTACCGAGAAGGGAGGGGAGGGAAAACGAAATAATTTCACCTTTTATAGACTATTTACTGGGTCACGATGTGTCTGCTAAGCCATGGGATGACGACTGTGATGTCTATGTAAATGGAATTTGTATAGTAAGGTGTTTACTCAAATCCGTCTGTATATGGATATTTTCCTTCGTTTTTTGCTTCATAAAATCCTGCAAATGTCGTCATATTATAGTACTGACTATAAACGTAATAGTTTCCACTCTAAATGATCATAAAGTATGGAGTAATCATTTGAACGGAGTAGTGCACTGTGCATTAGTCGAAAAATATTTGGTATGGATTTAAATGTCAGATATATATTTTTTTAGTAAGCTCACGGTGCTTGGAAACACGTCTATAACTCGTGGCAGGTGACGAGTGGTGGATTTATGCTTATGACTCTTCCACACCTGAAGAAGCTGTTGATGCGTTCATAATGTATGCTTTGGAGATACCTCAATCAGAGTGGGAAAAGTGCATCGACAATAGGCTCAAACTTCTTAGAATAAAAGAGATTTTGATATTTCTTAGTAAAAATGTAATAAAGTAGCATGTAATTATGAATCCTTTCGAAGTCTTGCAAAACTTTTCCAAATATACAGTATGTCAAGAAAGTCTTTTGACATTGCCAAATATTTCAAATTCCAGAAATGATTGAAATATTAAATATTTTATTTTTTTGCAGCAATGCTGTGTACGTATGTATACTTTGCAAAATACATAATAAAATATTTTTTTAAATTTCATTATATTTAATTTTGGAACAAAACATAATTTTTAACCTATTGTCAAAACACTTTCTTGACATACTGTATATAAAATTACATTATTTCTGTTTCCAAAAGTTGTATACGATACATTGTTTGTAAGAAAGGGACCGACAAAAGTAGTTTGTTTCCTTTAAAACAAGTTCTTTAGGGAAGGTTTGGCTACCCATCTATAAATAGAACTGCTTGACTGTACGTTGATGGCTATAGCAATACAGTAATCCCTCGATTTACGTCGTGATTGGTTCCGGAATTTGACGACGTTAATCGAAACGACGTAAACCGAATTAAAAATTGCTCATACTTATTCCTAAGTCCATTTATGTATGTATGTGTGTGTACATAATAAAAAAACTTCAAAAATAAAGGCAATTCAGTAAGAATTTCAGAAAAAAATGTTTCGACGTCATCATCGTTGATACTTATTGTACTTATGGAAGGCGGTTTTTATAATGTGGGCAAAAAAGTCGACGACGTAAATCGAATGGCGAAGTAAATCGAAGTTTGAAGGAACAAAAAATTTGACGACGTAAATCGAAACAACGTTAACCGAGACGACGTAAATCGAGGGATTACTGTAATTGTCTGTTAATGAAAACAACAACTAAGTGGCCCAGTGGATCAGGAATGGAAAATTCAGTACTATAGTACTTTTTTCAATACTTTTTCACCCTGATCAGTACCGTAGTACTCCCGCGAATGATTTAGTACCTTTTGTGTACACATTTTGTAACCGATATCAGATTTATGGTAAAGGGTGGTTAAAATTTCAAGAGCCGATGTTGATTTTCAATAAAACACAAACTATTTAGGAAATTATTATAATTTTATTTTATTATGATATATTGGTATTACTCAATTATGTATGGAACAAAATATCGGCCAAATGGGCGCCGCGGCCTCGGTGGCACACCTTCATCCGATGGTCCAAATTTTCGATGACGCTGAGGCATAATGGAGGTTCTATGCCGTTAATGTGCCGAATTATCTCATCCTTTAGCTCTTGAATTGTTGCTGGCTTATCGACGTACACCTTTTTTTTTTTCAAATAACCCCAAAGAAAAAAGTCCAACGGTGTCAAATCACATGATCTTGGCGGCCAATTGACATCGCCATTACGTGAGATACCACGGCCATTGAATTTGTTGCGCAAAAGAGCAATTGTTTCGTTAGGTGTGTGGCAAGTGGCACCGTCCTGCTGAAACCACATATCGTCCACATCCATATCTTCCAATTCGGGCCATAAAAAGTTCGTTAGCATCTCACGATAGCGAACACCATTCACAGTAACTGCCTGACCGGCCTCATTTTGGAAAAAATACGGCCCGATGATGCCGCCAGTCCATAAACCGCACCAAACGGTCACTCTTTGTGGGTGCATTGGTTTTTCGACAATCACTCTTGGATTCTCATTCGCCCAAATACGGCAATTCTGTTTATTGACGAATCCACTGAGGTGAAAATGTGCCTCATCACTGAAGATGAAGGTGCACGATATGCATTTTGATTTGAACGCCCATTTTCATAATAAGTCTGGATAACTTTAACACGTTGTTGGATTGTCTATCTCTCCATGGTTCAAATTGAGTAAGTCTGAAATAGAGAAATGTCAAATAAAATTCGGAAAAAAGCTTGGCGTTTAGGTGTGGTTCACATTCAACATCGGCCCTTACAATTTAACCACAATAGTTTTGACAAAATATTTCAATATTTTGAGAAAGTCTTTAACAAATTTTCTAATTGTCTTTTACAAATTTGGCAAACAGACAAGTTCATGCCGGAGGAAAATCTCGATTTTGTAAAAGCCATAGTCAAAAGCACGATTTTATTGAATTTCAAAAATGTTTTAATTAAAAAAGCATATTTTTCGATATTACCAGCGTTGTCAATTTAGCTATTTTCCCCCTAGATTTGGCTTGAAGTCGTTTAGCAGGGAAAAAATGAATTTAGCTTTTAGCTTTTTTCTGGCTTTTTTTCATGACCCTTTTAGCTATTTTTAGCTTTCGACATGTTTCTATTGAAATATGGATAAACGGCGTTATCAAAGCCTTGCTACCAGAATAAGGTTTCCACATATTTCAAAGCTCAATTGAAACACTAATAATGATTCCCGCCATTATGTGGGGCATTTGTGCAGCAAATATGCCTTGTTGTAGATTTTTCTTCATGTTCATAAAAGTTAACGTAAACTTTAAATCTACTATTACCATACAAATTCCTTAGATATATTGTCAGTAAATTATTAGGAATATTAACATTTGACTCGTTTATGATGTGCTTTTTATGCTATTATAATATTCTCAAGATATTATGTTATTACTAAGTTAAAATAGTAGATGTGAATTGCTTTGTGCACTGAAAAAAAAAAATATTGTCTTTAGGCCAAAGATTTCATGTCCTTAAAATACGAACGCGAATTTTGCTTATAAAATCATTTGTGAATTTCTCTTATATAGGGTGATTCTTTTGAGGTTAGGATTTTCATGCATTAGTATTTGACAGATCACGTGGGATTTCAGACATGGTGTCAAAGAGAAAGATGCTCAGTATGCTTTGAAATTTCATCATGAATAGACTTACTAACGAGCAACGCTTGCAAATCATTGAATTTTATTACCAAAATCAGTGTTCGGTTCGAAATGTGTTTCGCGCTTTACGTCCGATTTATGGTCTACATAATCGACCAAGTGAGCAAACAATTAATGCGATTGTGACCAAGTTTCGCACTCAGTTTACTTTATTGGACATTAAACCAACCACACGAATGCGTACAGTGCGTACAGAAGAGAATATTGCGTCTGTTTCTGAGAGTGTTGCTGAAGACCGTGAAATGTCGATTCGTCGCCGTTCGCAGCAATTGGGTTTGTGTTATTCGACCACATGGAAGATTTTACGCAAAGATCTTGGTGTAAAACCGTATAAAATACAGCTCGTGCAAGAACTGAAGCCAAACGATCTGCCACAACGTCGAATTTTCAGTGAATGGGCCCTAGAAAAGTTGGCAGAAAGTCCGCTTTTTTATCGACAAATTTTGTTCAGCGATGAGGCTCATTTCTGGTTGAATGGCTACGTAAATAAGCAAAATTGCCGCATTTGGAGTGAAGAGCAACCAGAAGCCGTTCAAGAACTGCCCATGCATCCCGAAAAATGCACTGTTTGGTGTGGTTTGTACGCTGGTGGAATCATTGGACCGTATTTTTTCAAAGATGCTGTTGGACGCAACGTTACGGTGAATGGCGATCGCTATCGTTCGATGCTACCAAACTTTTTGTTGCCAAAAATGGAAGAACTGAACTTGGTTGACATGTGGTTTCAACAAGATGGCGCTACATGCCACACAGCTCGCGATTCTATGGCCATTTTGAGGGAAAACTTCGGAGAACAATTCATCTCAAGAAATGGACCGGTAAGTTGGCCACCAAGATCATGCGATTTGACGCCTTTAGACTATTTTTTGTGGGGCTACGTCAAGTCTAAAGTCTACAGAAATAAGCCAGCAACTATTCCAGCTTTGGAAGACAACATTTCCGAAGAAAATCGGGCTATTCCGGCCGAAATGCTCGAAAAAGTTGCCCAAAATTGGACTTTCCGAATGGACCACCTAAGACGCAGCCGCGGTCAACATTTAAATGAAATTATCTTCAAAAAGTAAATGTCATGGACCAATCTAACGTTTCAAATAAAGAACCGATGAGATTTTGCAAATTTTATGCGTTTTTTTTTTTTTTAAAAAGTTATCAAGCTCTTAACAAATCACCCTTTATAAACTGTTTTCTTTGTCCGGAAGTCGACAAAGTCGTTTTGTCAGTGAAGTCGTAAAGTGATTCAATTTTAAAATGGGTATCTTTACATGAAAGAAGATTTTGATAGGGTCAAGTCTGAAAAATTCTTGAAATTAATGAAATAAATTTGAAATAAAAAAATTTGTGGTGTTTTTATATCTTGACCACAAACCAAAATGACGTTCAAAATATAAGATGTTTTTCAACACTTTATTTTAAATTTGATACATAAAATAATTTCTATGGAAAATTTTGTCAAAATTTTATTTCTATGGAAAATTTTGTCAAAATTTTATTTCTGGAGAAATTTTTGTCAAAATTTAATTTCTATAAAAATTTTTTGTCAACATTTTATTTCTATAGAAAATTTTGTCAAAATTTTATTTCAATACAATTTTTATACCCTCCACCATAGGATGGGGGTATATTAACTTTGTCATTCCGTGTGTAGCACATCGAAAAATTGCTCTAAGACCCCATAAAGTATATATACTCTGGGTCGTGTCAGTCCGTCTGTTGGGTCAGTCCGTCCGTCTGTTGAAATCACGCTAACTTCCGAACGAAACAAGCTATCAACTTGAAACTTGGCACAAGTAGTTGTTATTGATGTAGGTCGGATGGTATTGCAAATGGGCCATATCGGTCCACTTTTACGTATAGCCCCCATATAAACGGACCCCCAAATTTGGCTTGCGATTGCTCTAAGAGAAGCAAATTTAATCCGATCTGGCTGAAATTGTGTACATGGTGTCAGTATATGGTCTCTAACAACCATGCAAATATTGGTTCACGTCTGTCTATAACTACATATAGCCCCCATATGAACCGATCCCACGTTTTGGCTTGCGGAGCCTCTAAGAGAAGCAAATTTCATCCGATCCGGCTGAAATTTGGTACATGGTGTTAGTATATGGTCTTTAACAACCACGCAAAAATTGGTCCACATCGGTCCATAATTATATATATATAACCCCCATATAAACCGATCTCCCGATTTGGCTAGCGGGGCCTCTGAGAGAAGCCAATTTCATTCGATCCGACTGAAATTTTGTATATGGTGTTAGTATATGATCTCTAACGACCATATTGGTCGAAATCAGTCAATAATTATATATAGGCCCCATATAAACCAATCCCCAGATTTGACCTTGGGAGCCCCTTGGAAGAGCAAAATTCATCCGATTTGGTTGAAATTTGGTACGTGATGTTTGTATATGGTATCCAACAACCATGCAGGAATTGGTTCATATCAGTCCATAATTATATATATTTAGCACCCAAATAAACCGATCCCCAGATTTAACCTCCGGTGCCTTTTGGAGAAGCAAAATTCATCCGATCTGGTTGAAATTTGGTACGTGGTGGTAGTATATGATATTTAACAACCATGCCAAAAGTGGTCCATATCAGTCCATAATCATATATTGCCCCCATATAAATCGATCCCGAGATTTGGTTTTGGAGGAGCAAATTTCATCCGAGTCAGTTGAAATTTGGTACATTGTGCTAGTATATGGCCGTTAACAACCAAGCCTTACAAGGTCCATATCGGTCTATAGTTATATATAGCCATCAGATAAATCGATCCCCAATAACACAAAAATTGATCCATATCAAGTTCATAATTGTATATAGCCCCCATATAAGCGATCCCCATATTTCAATTTTGGCTCTCTACGTACCGTGCAAAAGTCTATGTCGATTCGTAATTATTTGTAGACTTACCTATACATACCTTTTTTGTCTAATATATACCACGTATGGACTAACTCACAATTTAGAAATTGATGTTAAGAAGTTTTAAGATACTACATCCCAAGTAATTCGATTGTTGATGACAGTCTTTCGGCCTGGCGAACTTACGCCCGTATATTCTTGTTTTTATTTATTTATTTACAGAAAATTTATGAAGTACCATTATTTCTGCTAATCTACCAAACAGTAGAATTCTGTTAACTGTGGCAACCGTGATTACAATAATACAGTAGTCTTTGTAAGTGGATATAAAGCTAAAAAAATAGTTAAAATTGATGAGTTGACAAACAAAATTTTATTTTCTTTAAAATTCAGTCCAAAGGAGCTCTTGACAATAATCTTCCAATGGAATTTTTGTTTAAATTTAGTGAAAAGTACTTTTTCGCTCAAAAAAATACTTTTTTAGTACTTTCCTAAAAATTGTATTTTCCGTCCCTGCAGTGGATAGTGTGTTGACTTACAAACTGTATGGTCCGGTTTGGTTTTCAGTCTGAACGAAAGGTAAAATTTGAAAATTTTCTCAAAATCAAACAATTTCTTCCACATTGTTTGTATTACAGGAAAAAGTACTGAGAAGTAAATAAACCAAGTGGAAGTGAGAAATATTGATGGATGATTCTATTAGCCGGAAGATTTAAAGTCCGCCTTTATTAAATTGTTTCCATATCCTGTCAAGGTTTGTCACAAAAAGTATATAAAGGGAGATACGGTCAAAATTTGGTCAATATAAACTTGACGTATTTCTTTCAATTTTGTATTTTAAAAACCTGAACACCCCTCATTTTGAAGGTGTGTGTGTGTAGAATGTTGCTCCTATTTTGATTTTGGAATTCACTCTTCAGTTGCCAAAATGCCGAACAAGCAAGAAGAGCAACGTATCAAAATTTTGCTCGCGCATCGCGAAAATCCGAGCTACTCGCACGCAAAGCTGGCAAAATCGCTAAAAGTTGCCAAATCAACCGTTACAAATGTAATTAAAGTGTTTGGGGAACATTTGTCGACAGCCAGGAAGTCTGGATCGGGGGGAAATCGAAAACCGGAAGCCGCTGAGGCGACAAAGAGGGTTGCCGGTAGTTTCAAGCAAAACCCTAACCTCTCTCCGAGATGCCGCAAATAAGCTGGGTGTATCGTCTACAACCGTGCATCGAGCCAAAAAACGAGCCGGACTATCGACTTACAAGAAGGTAGTGACTCCAAATCGCGATGATAAACAAAATACGACGGCCAAAGCGCGATCCCGGAGGCTGTACACGACGATGCTGACGAAGTTTGACTGCGTGGTAATGGACGACGAAAGCTACGTCAAAGCCGACTACAAGCAGCTTCCGGGACAGGAGTTTTATACGGCAAAAGGAAGGGGAAAGGTAGCAGATATTTTCAAGCACTAAAACTGTCAAAGTTCGCAAAGAAATACCTGGTTTGGCAAGCCATCTGTACCTGTGGCTTGAAAAGCAGCATTTTCATAGCTTCCGGGACTGTCAACCAAGAAATTTACGTGAAAGAGTGTTTAAATAAACGTCTGCTGCGTTTTCTGAAGAAACACGGTTGTTCCGTACTGTTTTTGGCCGGATTTGGCATCTTGCCATTATGGTAAAAAGGCCATGGAGTGGTACGCCGCCAACAACGTGCAGGTGGTTCCCAAGGGCAAGAACCCTCCCAACACGCCAGAGCTCCGCCCAATTGAGAAATACTAGGCTATTGTCAAGCGGAACCTAAAGAAGACCAAAAAACTGCTAAGGACGAGCAGCAGTTCAAGACAAACTTTCGTTTGGGAGAGAAGAAACATAGAGACAATGTTAATATATCCCCTGTCTTAAGTTTAATCTGTGTGATATTAGTCTACAAATCCAATATACTACAAATAAAATTAAAAATTTTTTATACCCCCACATCCTTCGACGAATTTTGTAAAACTACCACAATTTAACCACTCATAATGCACTAAACTTTAAATTCAAAATTTCTATTGTGTTTACTGTGCAAGCATAATTGTTTATAAGTATCACCCACTTTTAAGTTAGTCATGCATTCAACAGGAAACATTCATTCTTGGGCAATCCCATTTCGTCCCATCATTACCGAACGTGGCAACTAACAAGGTACACTCTACTAAAGATGATGTTGATGATGCCAAATGTAATTTAATTATTAACAAGCAGAAAACAAGCGTAAACATGCAAATGCTACAATCACAACGCTTTGCATCCCATCACATCGCAAGTCATCGCAATGCTTGTTACCCTAGTAATTTTCTCACAATGCCAAAGATGTCAAGGCTTACAAAAATATATTCACAGTAAATATTGGGTTGGGTCGAAAGAATTGCGATTTCTCCTTAAAAATCATGGAGAGTTACAAACAAACTGATATAAGAACATTGATTTAAATGCAGATTTAGCTAAAATCTCGTATGGGCAGACTGCCAAATAAAAGTGTGGGAGAACATGGAAATGGAATTTAGAATGAGCATGTGGTCATACAAATACTGACACGGCAAAAGGTGGCGTATTTGCTCATTCCGGACAATATGCTGAACCATGATACTGTTTTAGAAGAGTATTTGAAGTAGGGAATTTATTTATTTATTGAATTATATACCAACACAATAAGATCTACGTTCGATTTATGAGAATCAAAAAGTTGTTTTTACGGTTTTTCGTTTTTATACCCTCCACCATAGGATGGGGGTATATTAACTTTGTCATTCCGTTTGTAATACATCGAAATATTGCTCTAAGACCCCATAAAGTATATATATTCTGGGTCGTGGTGAAATTCTGAGTCGATCTAAGCATGTCCGTCCGTCCGTCCATCTGTTGAAATCACGCTAACTTCCGAACGAAACATGCTATCGACTTGAAACTTGGCACAAGTAGTTGTTATTGATGTAGGTCGGATGGTATTGCAAATGGGCTATATCGGTCCACTTTTACGTATAGCCCCCATATAAAGGGACCCCCAAATTTGGTTTGCGATTGCTCTAAGAGAAGCAAATTTCATCCGATCTGGCTGAAATTTGGTAGATGGTGTAAGTATATGGTCTCTAACAACCATGCAAAAATTGGTCCATATCGGTCTATAATTACATATAGCCACCATATAAACCGATCCCCCGATTTGGCTTGCGGAGCCTCTAAGAGAACCAAATTTCATCCGATCCGGCTGAAATTTTGTGCATGGTATTGGTATATGTTCTCTAATGACCATGCAAAAATTGGTCCACATCGGCCCATAATTATATATAGCCCTCATATAAAACGTTCTCCAGATTTGACCTCCGGAGCCTCTTTGAGGAGCAAAATTCATCCGATCCGGTTGAAATTTGCAGCGTGGTGTTAGTATAAGGCCGCTTATAACCATGCCACAATTGGTCCATATCGGTCTATAGATATATAGCCGATCCCCAATCACACAAAAATTGGTCCATATCGGTTCATAATCATGGTTGCCACTCGAGCCAAAAATAATCTACCAACATTTTATTTTTATAGAAAACATTGTCAAAATGTCGTTTCTATAGAAAAATTTGTCAAAATTTCATTTCTATAGAAAATTTTGTCAAAATTTTATTTCTGTAGAAAATTTTGTCAAAATTTTATTTCTATAGAAAATTTTTTCCAAATTTTTCTTGTATAGAAAATGTTGTCAAAATTTTATTTTGTCAAAATTTTATTCCTATAGAAACTTTAAACTTAATTATATACGTATTTAATCGGCCTTTTTTGAGTTTAATATATACCACGTATGGACTATGTGGTATATATTACGGTGTTAGGAAGTTTTAAGATACCTTGCCATCGGCAAGTGTTACCGCAACCCAAGTAATTCTATTGTGGATGACAGTCTTCAGTAGAAGTTTCTACGCAATCCATGGTGGAGGGTACATAAGCTTCGGCCTGGCCGAACTTACGGCCGTATATACTTGTTTTTTTTTTATTTTATTCGACTTTCGGAATTTGTACCTTTATCATAATATGAGGCAGAAAAGATTTTTTGATTTTACGATTTTTCAAATTTTTAAAAGTATATTTTCAATATTTACATTTATTTGACAGACAACTTTTGGTGTCACGATTTCCACTTTTTATGAATTATCGAAGTAAAATCAGCCACATCAATTCACGATTTTTTAATATTTTTCCTAAATTTCAAAAAGATCAAATATTGTTAGTCAAAAAAAAAGTAATTTTTCGACTTTTCGAATTTCCGACCATACACAAATTTGAAAATAAAAATCGACTTTACGACTTTTAGGAATTTGATAAAGTTGGCTTTAGAATTTTGCGATTATTGAAAAGAAAGAAAGATTTTGAAAGATTTTTTTAAATTTAAATCTCATTAGTCGATAAAATGAGATTAAAATCGAATTTGCGACTTTATACAAATTTGAAAAATATAATTTTTGGACTTCTCGACTTTTTGAGAATCCGAAAAAGTGGACCTTTGATTTTTGCGATTATTCAAAAAATTGTGCGACTTTCGATCATTGATAAATGTACAGCTTAAAAGGAGTCAAATAAAAATACGACCTTTCGACTCTTTTGCAAAGATTAAAAAAAAATCAACTCAACCCACCCAACTTTTGATCTTATAGATTTTCAACCTAAAATTAAAATCAATTGCATTGCTTTTTTCATTCAAATTCGAATTCGAAATTCAATAAGTCCTAAAGTCGATTAAATTCGAATTTCAGTTTCTCCGTTATTTGAAGATGTCTGCATGGATCCACTGCTAAGGCCAAGGACCACTCGAAACTGTAAACCGCATATGACAAACGTTTTGGCCATACCTAGGTTAGGTTGCAGCCCGATGTATCAGGCTCACTTAGACTATTCAGTCCATTGTGATACCACATTGGTGAACTTCTCTCTTATCACTGAGTGCTGCCCGATTCCATGTTAAGCTCAATGACAAGGGACCTCCTTTTTATAGCCGAGTTCGAACGGCGTTCCACATTGCAGTGAAACCACTTAGAGAAGCTTTGAAACCCTTAGAAATGTCACTAGCATTTCTGAGGTGGGATAATCCACCGCTGAAAAACTTTTTGGTGTTCGGTCGAAGCGGGAATCGAACCCACGACCTTGTGTATGCAAGGCGGGCATGCTAACCATTGCACCGCGGTGGCTCCCTACCTAACATTGTTGCCCTGATTGAACTCATTATCTCAAAATATATTCCTCTTACATTACACTCTAATGTAAGAGAAGAACTCTTGTGAATACAATGACGCCTATTTCGATAAATGGCATGTGGAGGAATAAAACAGCAGGCAATGTGCCCGACTTGGTATGGGAACATGAGACCATAGAAAGATTGAATCCATACGCAAATGTTGGCACTTTGCATAATGTGCTCATAGACATGAAAGAATCTTAGCAATAAATTGCATTAGTCTGCATAAAAGTATCCTCGTACGAATGTTATTCCACTCCATTTTATGGAGAGATGGCGCATACATTGATGACATATGTAAACATTTCACATTCACGTTCCCATTCCCATGTGAGATCTACTTTGTCCCATGGGTTCATATATATAAGAAAAAGAGTGAGAGAAAGTGATAGAGAGTGAGCGTAAGAGGAAGAAAGACACATTAAAGAGTGTCATGTGCCATTGCGTGCCATTCAAGTCTTAAATGGGAAACGTTACGAGTGCGTTTACAGCAACATAAGATTTTCACTGTAAGCGGGTGTGTGTGTGTGGGTATATTGCAACGCTTCGCAAAGCAACAGAAAAGAATCCTTGAAATATAAAGTGTCATTAAATCGGGAAAATATTTGCCAGAATATACATATATACGACTACATGCTTCCTGGAGCAATTAGTCATAAACGAAGATGAAAGAAGAAGAAAAAAGAAACGAGATGCATGCATGCATTTCATGGTTGGTTGCTTGTTAAATAAAATATCTACGAAAAATTATATAGGCATTTACCAATTATAAAATTTTAATGTGAGGCTTGTAAGAAAAAACAAACTTGTGCTGGAACAAGTATATGCAGCAGTAAATTCGGCCGCGCAGAATCTTAAATATCTACCAGCAAATTTTACTTTCAGTCTATATGAGGGTTATATGAAAACATAGACCGGTACTCACCATTTTCGCCACAACTAAAATATCTTTATATTTAAAATTTCAGGCAAATCGGATTGAAAATATGGTTTCTAAAAGCCCAAAAAGTAAAATCGGAAGATCGTTCTATATGGGGGCTATACCAAAACATGGACTGATATACCCCACTTTCGGCATACCTATTTGTGGTCCTAAAATACATCTTGATTTAAAATATCAGGCAAATCGGATTGAAAATACGAATTCTAGAGCCCAAGAAGTAAAATCCCCAAATCGGGGGGTCGATTTATGTGGGGGGGGGCTATATCAAAACCTGTACCGATATAGCCCATCGTCGAACTTGACCTGCCTGATCAAGAATATATATACTTTATATAGTCGGAAATCGATATTTCGATGTGCTACAAACGCAATTATTATACCCCCATCACTATTCTATGGTGGTGGGTATAAAAATATCTTTAAGATATACAGATATGTGAAAAAAACGCAGACCAGGTCACTTCAGCGCTTATTAACCAATTTTCACAAATTTTGGCCGGATTGGATGAAAACTATTTGTTTGAGGGATATAATTGTAATTATTGTAATTTTATTTTATTATAATATATTGGTATTACTCAATTATGCATGGAACAAAATATCGGCCAAATGGGCGCCGCGACCTCGGTGGCACACCTTCATCCGATGGTCCAAATTTTCGATGATGCTGAGGCATAATGGAGGTTCTATGCCGTTAATGTGCCGAATTATCTCATCCTTTAGCTCTTGAATTGTTGCTGGCTTATCGACGTATACCTTTTCTTTCAAATAACCCAAAAGAAAAAGTCCAACGGTGTCAAATCACTTGATCTTGGCGGCCAATTGACATCGCCATTACGTAAAATAACACGGCTATTGAATTTGTTGCGCAAAAGAGCCATTGTTTCGTTAGCTGTTTTGCAAGTGGCACCGTCGTGCATCCATGTCTTCCAATTCGGGCCATAAAAAGTTCGTTATCATCTCACGATAGCGAACACCATTCACAGTAACTGCCTGACCGGCCTCATTTTGGAAAAAATATGGGCCCCAGCCTATAAACCGCACCAAACAGTCACTCTTTGTGGGTTCATTGATTTTTCGACAATCACTCTTGGATTCTAATTCGCCCAAATGTGGCAATTCTGTTTATTGACGAATCCACTGAGGTGAAAATGTGCCTTATCACTGAAGATGATTTTCTTCGAAAATTGATCATCCACTGTTGCCATTTCTTGGAACCATTCTGCCCATTCACGACGTTTGGAATGGTCAAGAGGCTTTAGTTCTTGAGCCAGTTGCACCTTGTAAGCGTGTAAATGCAAGTTTTTATGCATAATGTTCATCAACGACGACCTTGAGAGGTGCAATTGTTGGACACGACGACGAGTTGATGTGGACAGCTCTTCAGCCACACTATCGCGAACAGCAGCAATATTTTCTGCAGTACGAGCTGTACGAGCATGCACTGGTGTTCTCACATTTTCTATAGACCCGGTTTGCTCGGTCCAGGTTTTGATATAGTCCCCATATAAACCGATCTCCCGATTTGGGGTCTTGGGCTTATAGAAATCGTAGTTCAGGTCCAGGTTTTGATATAGTCCCCATATAAACCGACCTCCCGATTTGGGGTCTTGGGCTTATAGAAATCGTAGTTTTTATCCAATTTGGAATTTTAAATCTAGAGGTATTTTATGACCATAAAGAGGTGTGCCAGAAATGGTGAGTATAGGTTCATGTTTTGGTATAGCCCCCATATAGACTGATCTTCCGATTTTACTTCTTGGGCTTATAGAAACCGCAGTTTTTATTCAATTTACCTGAAATTGGAAATCTAGAGGTATTGTAGGACCACAAATACGTGTGTCAAAAATTGTGAGTATCGGTCCATATTTTGGTATAGCTCCCATATAGACCGATCTCCCGATTTTACTTCTTGGGCTTATAGAAACCGCAGTTTTTTATCCAATTTACCTGAAATTGGATGTCGAGAGGTACTTTAGAACGGTAAAGAGGTGCATCGGTCCATGTCTTGATATGGTCTCCATATAAACCGACTTCCCGATTTGGGGTCTTGGGCTTATAGAAACCGTAGTTTTTATCCAATTTGCCTGAAATAGAAAATCTTGAGGACCATCAAAAGGTGTACCGAAAATGGTCCGTATCGTTCCATGTTTTGGTATAGCCCCCATATATACCGATCTCCCGATTTTACATCTTGGGTTTATAGAATCCGTAGTTTATATACAATTTGCCTGAAATTGGAAATTTATAGGTATTTTAGGGCCATAAAGAGGTTTGTCACAAATGGTGAGTATAGGTCCATGTTTTGATATAGCCCCCATATAGACCGATATCCCGATTTTACTTCTTGGGCTTCTAGAATCCGGAGTTTTTATCCAATTTGCCTGAAATTTGAAATCTAGAGGTATTTTCGGGTGAACGGTGAATATCGGTCCATATTTTAGTATAGCCCCCATAAGAACGATCTCCCGATTTAAGTCCTTTGGTTTCTAGAAGCCGTAGTTTTTATCCGATTTGCTTGAAATTGTAAATATTACTTCTCGGGTGAAAATCTACAGATTTAAGATTTCAAATCAAGACGTTATTTTATAATTTTCTGCACACAAGAGATGTTAATGATTCCTCTAAAACTCAAACAAAAATGGTTCTTATAAATCCAGAATCTGATATAGTCCTCATAGGTGAAATTTTTAAATTTATCTTCGGGAAGTGTCCTCAAGTTCTCAAGCCCTCCTGAAATTTCAAAGGAAACCCTAATATTTGGTTCATGGTGGTGGGTATTTAAGATTCGGCCCGGCCGAACTGACTGCTGTATATACTTGTTTCTTCTATGAACGGCGTATTTTCGTTCGATGTAGTTAAAGTTCACAACGGAATTCATTTTTTTTCTGGTTTTAACAAAGCTTTGTGGAAATCTCAAAATGTGGAGTATAATTTTGTTCAATTTTCGTACGACGTTGTTCATTCTTGCTACAAAAAAACCTTTTTTTCTGCGAAGATGTAAACTACTCAAAACAAGTCATAACCTGTATTTAAAGCTTTATATCCATAGATTCCACATCTCTGTTAAGTTTATGTTTTTATACCCTGCGCCACACTGTGGAACAGGGTATTATAAGTTAGTGCATATGTTTGCAACACCCAGAAGGAGACGAGATAGACACATGGTGTCTTTGACAAAAATTTAGGGTGGGCTCCTGAGACGATATAGCCATGTCCGTCTGTCCGTCTGTCCGTGAACACATTTTTGTAACCAAGGGATTTGGTAGTAATTTAAGCCCAATCGACTTCGAATTTGGCACAAGTATGTGTTTTGGGTCAAAATAGAACCCTATTGATTTTGGAAGAAATCGGCTCCCATATATATCTTTCGCCCGATATGCACTTATGCGGCCCTAGAAGCCTGAGTATTGCCCCAATTTGGTTGAAATTTTGCACTAGGAGTTCAATTATTAGTGTAGTCTACCGTGCCAAATTTTATTGAAATCGGTTCAGATTTAGATATAGCTCCCATATATATCGTTCGCCCGATTTACACTCATATGACCACAGAGGCCAAGTTTTTGCTCCGATTTGGTTGAAATTTTGCACAGGGAGTAGAATTAACATTGTAGCTATGCGTGTTACATTTGGTTGAAATCGGTTCAGATTTAGATATAGCTCCATTATATAGCTTTCGCCCGATTTACACTCACATGACCACAGAGGCCAAGTTTTTGCTCCGATTTAGTTGAAATTTTGCACAGGGAGTATAATTAGCATTGCAGCTATGCGTGCAAATTTGGTTGAAATCGGTTCAGATTTAGATATAGCTCCCATATATAGCTTTCGGCCGATTTACACTCATACGACCACAGAGGCCAATTTTTTGCTCCGATTTAGTTGAAATTTTGCACAGGGAGTAGAATTAGTATTGCAGCTATGCGTGCCAAATTTGGTTGAAATCGGTTTAGATTTTGAAATATCTCCCATATATAGCTTTCGCCCGATTTACACTCATATGACCACAGATACCATTTTTTAACTCCGAATTAGTTGAAATTTTGCACAGGGAATAGAATTAGCATTGTAGCTATGCGTGCCAAATTTGGTTGAAATCGCTTCAAATTTTGATATATCTCCCATATATAGCTTTCGCCCGATTTACACTCATATGACCACAGAGGCCAATTTCCCATAGTTTTTATACCCTTCACCACTACTGTGGTACAGGGTATAATAAGTTTGTGCATTTGTATGTAACGCCAAGAAGGAGTAATCATAGACCAACCTTTTAGTATACGGATCGGCTTAGAATTAAATTCTGAGTCAATTTAGCGATGTCCGTCTGTCTGTCTGTCTGTCTGTCCGTCTGTCTGTCTGTTGATGTATTTTTGTGTGCAAAGTACAGCTCGCAGTTGTAGTCCGATTGTCCTAAAATTTGGTATAGGGTCCTGTTTCGGCTCAAAGACGATCCCTATTGATTTTGGAAAAAATCGGTTCAGATTTAGATATAGCTGCCATATATATTTTTCACCGATCTGGTCATAATTGGCGTGTTTATCAACCGATCTTCCTCAAATTCAGTACATCCGAATATTTTATGGGTCTCGAAAAACTTGCAAAATATCAGCCAAATCGGTTCAGATTTAGATATAGCTCCCATATATAGCTTTCGTCCGATTTAGACTCATTTGCCCACAGAGGCCAATCTCCCATATATAGCTTTCGCCCGATTTACACTCATATGACCACAGAGGCCAATTTTTAACTCCGATTTAGTTGAAATTTTTCACAGGGAGTAGAATTAGCATTGTAACTATGCGTGCCAAATTTGGTTGAAATCGGTTCAGATTTGGATATATCTCCCATATATAGCTTTCGCCCGATTTACACTCATATGACCACAGAGGCCAATTTTTAACTCCGATTTAGTTGAAATTTTGCACAGAGAGTAGAATTAGCATTGTTGCTATGCGTGCCAAATTTGGTTGAAATCGGTTCAGATTTAGATATAGCTCCCATATATAGCTTTCGCCCGATTTACACTCATATGACCACAGAGGCCAAGTTTTTGCTCCGATTTAGTTGAAATTTTGCACAGGGAGTAGAATTAGCATTGTAGCTATGCGTGTTACATTTGGTTGAAATCGGTTCAGATTTAGATATATCTCCCATATATAGCTTTCGCCCGATTTACACTCATATGACCACAGAGGCCAATTTTTTGCTCCGATTTAGTTGAAATTTTGCACAGGGAGTAAAATTAGCATTGCAGCTATGCGTGCCAAATTTGGTTGAAATCGGTTCAGATTTAGATATAGGTCCCATATATAGCTTTCGGCCGATTTACACTCATACGACCACAGTGGCCAATTTTTTGCTCCGATTTAGTTGAAATTTTGCACAGGGAGTAGAATTAGCATTGTAGCTATGCGTGCCAAATTTGGTTGAAATCGGTTCAGATTTTGATATATCTCCCATATATAGCTTTCGCCCGATTTACACTCATATGACCACAGAGGCCAATTTTTAACTCCGATTTAGTCGAAATTTTGCACAGGGAGTAGAATTAGCATTGTAGCTATGTGTGCCAAATTTGGTTGAAATCGGTTCAGATTTAGATATAGCTCCCATATATATGTTTTTCTGATTTCGACAAAAATGGTCAAAATACCAACATTTCCCTTGTAAAATCGCCACCGCTTAGTCGAAAAGTTGTAAAAATGACTCTAATTTTTCTAAACTTCTATTACATATATATTGAGCGATAAATCATAAATAAATTTTTGCGAAGTTTCCTTAAAATTGCTTCACATTTAAATGTTTCCCATATTTTTATACCCTGCGCCACACTGTGGAACAGGGTATTATAAGTTAGTGCATATGTTTGCAACACCCAGAAGGAGACGAGATAGACACATGGTGTCTTTGACAAAAATGCTTAGGGTGGTTTCCTGAATCGATATAGCCATGTCCGTCTGTCCGTGAACACATTTTTGTAACCAAGGGATTAGGTAGTAATTTAAGCCCAATCGACTTCGAATTTGGCACAAGTATGTGTTTTGGGTCAAAATAGAACCCTATTGATTTTGGAAGAAATCGGTTCAGATTTAGATATAGCTCCCATATATATCTTTCGCCCGATATGCACTTATACGGTCCTAGAAGCCTGAGTATTACCCCAATTTGGTTGAAATTTTGCACTAGGAGTACAATTGGTAGTGTAGTCAAATGTGCAAAATTTTATTGAAATCGGTTCAGATTTAGATATAGCTCCCATATATATCTTCCGCCCGATATGGACTAATACGGTCCCAGAAGCCAGAGTTTTACTCCAATTTGGATGAAACACAGCAATGCTAATTCTACACAGGGAGTAGAATTAGCATTGTTGCTATGCGTGCCAAATTTGGTTGAAATCGGTTCAGATTTAGATATAGCTCCCATATATAGCTTTCGCCCGATTTACACTCATATGACCACAGAGGCCAATTTTTAACTCCGATTTTGTTGAAATTTTGCACAGGAGTAGAATTAGCATTGTAGTTATGCGTGCCAAATTTGGTTGAAATCGGTTCAGATTTAGATGTAGCTCCCATATATATGTTTTTTCTGATTTCGACAAAAATGGTCAAAATACCAACATTTCCCTTGTAAAATCCCCACCGCTTATTCGAAAAGTTGTAAAAATGACTCTAATTTTCCTAAACTTCTAATACATATATATCGAGCGATAAATCATAAATAAACTTTTGCGAAGTTTCCTTAAAATTGCTTCAGATTTAAATGTTTCCCATATTTTTTTTTTTACTAACATTGTGTTCCATCCTAGTGCATTAGTAGACTTAAATTTTGAGTCTATAAATTTTGTAGAAGTCTATCAAATTCTGTCCAGATCGAGTGATACTTAAATGTATGTATTTGGGACAAACCTTTATATATAGCCCCCAACACAGTTGACGGATGTGATATGGTATCGAAAATTTAGATCTACAAAGTGGTGCAGGGTATAATATAGTCGGCCCCGCCCGACTTTAGACTTTCCTTACTTGTTTTAACTATTTTAATGAAGATTTACCTAGCTTTAAAGACATACAACTTTATGGTTTGAACATAAATTTCTAAAATTCGTGTCTTAAATCTAATGGAAAAAATCTTTTTAAACACAAAATAATTAAATTAAAGTCTTTGTATTTTAAAGAAATGTATTTACTGCGTCAATTGAGTGTCCTATCTTATTAGGTCACACAATTTGTTTTTAAATTTTACCGTACTTACTAATTGCCTTAGTATTATTCAGCTTTCGCATAATAGTCAGCTTATTACCCGTAATTCATAACAATAACATGATGATTCTTATACCTATCATCTCTTAAGTCCCAAATGATAACTTTCATTACCTTACAACCTTCAATCCAATGCTAATGCAAAAAAATATCATAGCATTGAAATAAAAACGAATGTAACTAACATCTGCATCAGTATTTTTATTAAAGGGAAAAATTCTTGACTATACAAAAATACACACACACACATATTACACTCGCCCCCTTACCTCTAGAAAAAGTCAAGACAACCGTAGTAAAGTCGTATTTGATGTGCGTGCCTACCTATCTGGCAAGGAATTGATACATAAATCCCTTTTGGTTTTGACCCTTTATAATCCTTTGGGTGTCCTTACTCGTAAAATTTCATCTTCCTCACGCAATTCATTCTGTTTTCTTTGTAGTCTCCATTATTTTGCTGTTGTAGTCATCATCATCATCATATTCGTTTACCTTAACAAACATATCCGAAAGTTGGAATGGCAAAGTCTGCAGTCGTCTTTTTGTACAAATTCATGAAAAAAAAAATTGAAAGCAACCAACCCACATAACTTTTATATTGTCCTTGTATTATCTTAACAATTTTACACAAACAAAAAAGGCACTTTGTTTTTCTCACCTGTAAAAATACTCAAATGCCGGCTAACGAATAAGTGAATGTACTCGTATGTGTGTGTGTCTGCTTGTACATAGAACGAACCATCATTCGTCCTTTGGTTGTTTTATCCTCGCTTTGTGTTGGTTGCGTCTTTTGATTAAGCTGCTGGTAGAATTGCAAGTAAGAGGATATGTGTGTGTGTCTGCCTATGGGAATGTTTCCATGTATTCTTATATGTGTGAAATCCTTCGTTAATTTTTTCTTTCTTCAATTTCTGTTTTTCTCTTTACATTCTCACAACTAAATTAAGTTAATTTATCCTCTGGGTAACTTCCTTTACATATGCATGGGAGTAAGGGTGTGGGTTAAAAAGGAGTGCTGTCTCGAAACCAGCATACCTACAATATACACAAGAAAAATGAAATTTATTTCTTAGAAAATGTAATACTTTATAAAAAATTTAATTAAATTAAGAAGAAATGTTCTCAAATCTGTCGTTGATGTTGTCGTTAGAATAAATAAATTTCTAGAATTCAATTAGTATTATAATTACGTTAATAGAAAAATGATTCGTAATTTTAAGGAAATTTCCATTGAATTTAAACCCACGAAACAATTTCATAAATGTAATGAAATTTTTCGTGTTTTAATGAATTTTCCAATTAATATGGAATCATTTAGGGCTGTTAATGAATATTTTCCGTATTAGCGAAAATTTTTCGTTTCGCCACGAAATAATTTTGTTGGCTTAATTTAAATGAAAGTTTTTATTTATTTCCAAGGATATGGGTATATATCTTAGTATATAAATATAATCTTGATCGTGATGAAACTCTTAGTAGATCTACAAAAAAAAAATATTTACGTGATATTAAAGATTACGCAACCTTATTTCAAAATAATAAAGTCAAATTTTGTTCAAATAAAGAAATTTTATTTAAAAGAAAGCTTATAATCTTTGCTTCAATGTTTTTTTATTAAATTTAGGACACAAATTTTGGAGATTTGCGTCCCTCCGTTAGAGCCGTATGTTTTTAAACTAATGCAAATTTTCCTTAAAGTTAAGAAACATATTTTTGATTTAAAGAAATCGTCCTTAAATTAACTTAAATATTCAATCTCTAGATTTAAAATGAAAACGCTTCAAATATAGGCTAAGACTTATTTTGAGGATTCAGCATCTTTGGTTTAAAGTTAAGCATTTTTTTATACCCTCCACCATAGGATGGTCGAAATATTGCTCTAAGACCCCATAAAGTATATATATTCTGGGTCGTGGTGAAATTCTGAGTCGATCTGAGCATGTCCGTGCGTCCGTCCGTCTGTTGAAATCACGCTAACTTCCAAACGAAACAAGCTATCGACTTGAAACTTGCACAAGTAGTTGTTATTGATGTAGGTCGGATGGGTCCTATCGATCCACTTTTATGTATAGCCCCCATATAAACGGACCCCCAAATTTGGCTTGCGATTGCTCTAAGAGAAGCAAATTTCATCCGATCCGGCTGAAATTTGGTACATGGTGTTATTATATGGTCTCTAACAACCATGCAAAAATCAACTTGACTTTAATAATACAGAAAAATTCTTTAAAATTAATGAAATTGTCTTTAAATTTGTTGTCTTTTTGCATTTTTACTACAAAGCAAATAATCGTTCAAATATAGGACATATTTTTCAACACTTAATTTTAAAGACGTTTTTTTTTTACTTGAAACATAGCAAAAATTCTACTGGATTTGTAAAATAAAGTTGTCGTTAACTCGTTTTTAAGGGACATTGATTTTTCAGTGTAGCTATGTATATATAAAGCCCATATAAACCGAACCCCAGATTTGACTGGCGGAGCCTATTGAAAGAGCTAATTTCATTCGACTAAAATCCTTAATAAATAAATGTAACTCCCATATAAATTGATCCCCGGATTTGACCTCCGGGACCTCGTGAAGGAGAAAATTTCATCCGATGTGGTTGAAATTCGGTATATGATGTCAGTATATGGTTTTAAAAGTGAAATCAGGTACTAAACCATGGTTTAACGACACGATTAAGACTGCTATTAGGGAAAGGGATATTGCACACTCACGATGGAAGCGCTTTAGATTACCACATCTTCTAGAGGAGTTCGATCGGCGCGGAGAATAGCGAACAGAAATATCAATGCGGCGAAGACTGAATATCACTCTATGCGTTTCAATTCTGCTTTAGATTCCAGGGAAAAATGGAGAATTATACATGATATTGGCGTTGGGAAGTCTAGGTCATCGGGCGGTTATCAAGGTGATCCAAATGACTTCAAGGAGATGTTTACTAATATCCCTGCCCCTCCGACGGACACATCCTTCTATGACACGGATGACGGCATAGGAGGAATCTTATCTGAGAGGAACGATTTCGAGTTCAGGTGCGTTACCCAAGATGAGGTCATAGAGAGTTTTTTCATGGTTAAGTCGAATGCTATTGGCCTGGATGGAATGGACCCCAGGTTTATACGAATACTGCTCCCTCAACTTATACCTCTTTTCACCTACTTATTTAACACAATTGTGGCCTCCAGTACTTATCCCACGATATGGAAGCATGCAAAGATTATTCCTATACCGAACTCTAATTCAGAGTCACGACCCATTGCTATTTTGTGTTATGTTTCTAAAGTGTTCGAAAAGATTTTACATAAGCAGATATATGATTATCTTCTTCGCGGTAACTTGTTATCTGAAAGGCAGTCTGGTTTCCGAAGAGATCATAGTTGTGTGAGTGCACTGATCGAAGTATCGGAGTCAATTAGGAGAAATATTGATGAGAACCATGTTAGTTTTCTTGTACTCTTAGATCACTCAAAGGCTTTCGATACTGTTGATCACAAAATGTTTTGTCTAAAACTTCAAAGATTTTTCAATTTCTCACCTACTGCTACCTCTCTCATTACTTCCTATCTTAACAATCGGTTACAGACGGTTTACACCAGAGGTACTTATTCATTGCCATTACCAGTTATGAAAGGGGTTCCACAGGGTTCTATAATTGGACCTCTATTATTTTGCATGTACGTAAATGACCTCCCTCTAGAAATAGTCCATAGTCAGATACTTATGTATGCAGACGACATACAAATCTTTTTAAGTAGTCCGGTAGGTGATACTAGTGAGTGTTTGGGGAAACTTAACCACGACCTTGATCGTGTGTTTCGATGGGCAACAGCAAATGGTCTGCTACTAAATCCACAAAAGTCTAAATGTTTGATTATACACAAGAATAGAAGGTTCTCTTTGTCCAATGCTGATATTATGTTGAATGGTCAAAAAATCGATGTAGTCACTAGTGCTAAGAATCTTGGAGTAGTATTCAATAGCACATTGAGTTGGTCAAGTCATGTAAACACAGCCGTTGGACAAACATATGCAAAACTACGTGCTATATGGGTTACTCATTCCTACACACCAGTCAATATTCGACTTCTCCTGGCGAAAAGTCTTTTGTTACCGGGTTTAATTTACGGATCTGAACTCTTCGCGAATTGTGACTCCGTGAGCAAAAATAGACTTAACGTGGCATTCAATAGTATAGTTCGTTATGTGTATGGGTTACGATGTGCGTGAAGATAAATTGTAAATTTAACTAGTCGAGACACAAACCAGGTAGTTTTTACCTGCGCACCTAATGGGTTAATTACAATTTGGGGAGATAAAATATTTAATGAAATTCAGCACTTTCCAACATATTTGCGCAAAATATTTTGGTATTAAACGAAAGATCTTGACAAGTACTATAAATGCAAGTTGTTGTCATGTTCGAAAGCGTCCCATAAATATTAGTTTTGCAGCTATATTTTAAAAGTCAGTTTGTCCAACTTGAAATAAAGTTAAACTACGCTCACTGTGCAATACCTGCTCTAGATTTTTTGGTATCAAATGAAAGCTCTTGACGAGTACTATAAACGCAAGTGGTTCTCATGTTCGAAAGCATCATAGAAATATCGATGTTTATCAAAAATATAATTAATATGTCAGAATTTAAAATATAGTGCACGCGGGCCCACTGTGCAATACCTGCTCTAGATTTTTTGGTATCAAATGAAAGCTCTTGATGAGTACTATAAATCCAAGTGGTTGTTATATTCGAAAGCATCACAGAAATATCGATTTTTATCAAAAAGAAACTTAGTTTGCACGAAGTTACAAGATAGGACACCCGTGCCCACTGTGCAAAACCTGCTCTAGATTTTTTGGTATCAAATGAAAGCTCTTGACGAGTACTACAAATGCAAGTAGTTTTTATTTTCTAAAACATCCCAGAAATGTAGGTTTTTGTTAATTTTTTTTTAAATTTAATCGCCACAATTTGAAATAAAACTGAAATGCGTGCACTATATTTTAAATTCTGACATATTAATTATATTTTTGATAAAAATCGATATTTCTATGATGCTTTCGAACATGAGAACCACTTGCGTTTATAGTACTCGTGAAGAGCTTTCATTTGATACCAAAAAATCTAGAGCAGGTTTTGCACAGTGGGCGCTGGTGCGATATTTTCTAAAATTTCGCAAATTAATTTTACTTTTGCTTAAAACAATTTTTTTTGGGAAACTTTCGAAAATAAAAACCACTTGCATTTATAGTACTCATCAAGAGTTTTCATTTGATACCAAACACTGTAGAGCAGGTGTTGCACAGTGGGCCAATGTGCACTTTTTTTGAAATTCTAAAAAAGTAATTTTCTTTTTTATAAAAATCGATATTTTTATGATGCTTTCGAATATAACAACCACTTGCATTTATAGTACTCATCAAGAGCTTTCATTTGATACCAAAAAATCTAGAGCAGGTATTGCACAGTGGGCGCATTTCAGTTTTATTTCAAATTGTGGCGATTAAATTAAAAAAAAATTAACAAAAACCTACATTTCTGGGATGTTTTAGAAAATAAAAACTACTTGCATTTGTAGTACTCATCAAGAGCTTTCATTTGATACCAAAAAATCTAGATCAGGTATTGCACAGTGGGCCCGCGTGCACTATATTTTAAATTCTGACATATTAATTATATTTTTGATAAAAATCGATATTTCTATGATGCTTTCGAACATGAGAACCACTTGCGTTTATAGTACTCGTCAAGAGCTTTCATTTGATACCAAAAAATCTAGAGCAGGTATTGCACAGTGGGCGTAGTTTAACTTTATTTCAAGTTGGACAAACTGACTTTTAAAATATAGCTGCAAAACTAATATTTATGGGACGCTTTCGAACATGACAACAACTTGCATTTATAGTACTTGTCAAGATCTTTCGTTTAATACCAAAATATTTTGCGCAAATATGTTGAAAAGTGCTGAATTTCATTAAATATTTTATCTCCCCAAATTGTAATTAACCCATTAGGTGCGCAGGCAAAAACTACCTGGTTTGTGTCTCGACTAGTTAAATTTACAATTTATCTTCACGCACATTGGGTTACGCAGGACCGATCATGTTTCGCATGTTACAAACTCCCTCTTTGGTTTTAGTTTTAATACCCTGCTAAATGTCAAGTCGTTAGTATTTCTACATAAATTGATTTACAAATGGAAACCCAGCTATCTCTTTCATAAAATTCGGTTTACCAGATCTGATAGAAATAGGAATATAGTACCCTTTATAAGGACAAGTCTTGTATCCGAATGGCAGTTCTTTATTGGCACAATACGTCTCTGGAATACTCTACCACCCGATATACAATGCATCAGCAACGCATCATCTTTTAAGAAGAGTATTCAAAATTTATTACAAAATTAGAATATTTATCATTAAAAATTTGCTTGTATATATAATATAGTATCACAATTTCAATTTCAGTCATCAATAATACAATGCAATTGAATATTAAAAGTAATTTCTATATATATATATATATATATATATATATATATATATATATATATATATATATATATATATATATATATATATATATATATATATATATATATATATATATATATATATATATATATATATATATATATATATATATATATATATATATATATATATATATATATATATATATATATATATATATATATATTCTATTATTATTATTAATACAGTTTTTATTTATTCTAATTTTAATTTATTTTCTTTTTATCTTTAAATTTAATTGTTGTACTTATTATTAATCGGAGATGTTTTAACATTTATAATCCTGCACTGTAATTATAAGATTTTAATCTTGTTGTGTAGGTACTCAATAAAATGAAATGAAAATGAAATAATAACCATGCAGAAACATTGGTCTATATCGGTTCATAATTGTTTATATGGAGCCCCATGAAAGAACAAATATCATCCGATATGGTTGAAATTTTATGTTAGCATATGTCATCTAATAACCATGTAAAAATTGGGCGATATAGATCCATAATTATATCTAGCTCGCATATAAACCAATCCCCGGATTAGACCTCCGGAGCCTCGTGAAGGAACAAATTTCAATCCATGATGAAGGGTACATAATATTCGGCCTGACCGAACTATTTTTTGTATTTACTTATTATATATAGTCCCCATAAAATGGTCCATAATTATATAAACCCCTTTCAAGCCGATCTCCAGATTTGACTCCGGAACAAAGTTCTTCTTCAGTTTATGTCCCCTAATCATTGCACAAATATTGGTTCATACACTATGGGAACTTGGTGTAAATTGCCACTAACTAACAGAACTTGTATCGGTACACCTGTTTGTGGTAAATATCCCCTCTCAGTAATGCTGTGACATTTCTGAGTGTTTCAAAGCTTCTCTAAGTGGTTTCACCGCAATGTCAGATGCCGTTCGAACTCGGCTAAAAAAGGAGTCGAAAAATAGAAATGGACAGTACCCTGAAAAAAACAAGTAAGGAAAGTCTAAAGTCGGGCGGGGCCGACTGTATTATACCCTGCACCACTTTATAGATCTAAATTTTCGATACCATATCACATCCGTCAAATGTGTTGGGTGCTATATATAAAGGTTTGTCCCAAATACATACAATCACTCGATTTGGACAGAATTTGATAGACTTTTACAAAACCTATAGACTCAAAATTTAAGTTGGATAATGCACTAGGGTGGAACACAATTTTAGTAAAAAAAATATGGGAAACATTTAAATCTGAAGCAATTTTAAGGAAACTTCGCAAAAGTTTATTTATGATTTATCGCTCGATATATATGTATAAGAAGTTTAGGAAAATTAGAGTCTTTTTTACAACTTTTCGACTAAGCAGTGGCGATTTAACAAGGAAAATTTTGGTATTTTGACCATTTTTGTCGAAATCAGAAAAACATATATATGGGAGCTATATCTAAATCTGAACCGATTTCAATCAAATTTGGCACACATGACTATATTACTAATTGTACTTCTAGTGCAAAATTTCAACCAAATTGGGCCAAAACTCTGGCTTCTGGGGCCATATAAGTCCGTATCGGGCGAAAAATATATATGGAAGCTATATATAAATCTGAACCGATTTCAATCAAATTTGGCACGCATAGCTACAATGCTAAATCTACTTCATGTGCAAAATTTCAACCAAATTGGGCCAAAACTCTGGTTTTTAGGACCATATTAGTCCATATCGGGCGAAAGATATATATGGGAGCTATATCTAAATCTGAACCGATTTGGCTTATATTTTGCAAGTTTTTCGAGACTTATAAAATATTCGGATATACTGAATTCGAAGAACATCGGTTGATAAACACGCTAACTATGACCACATCGGTGATAAATATATATGGCAGCTATATCTAAATCTGAACCGATTTTTTCCAAAACCAATAGCGATTGTCTCTGTCCCAAGAAACGGCCCTATTCCAAATTTGAGGACGATCGAACTTAAATTGCGAGCTGTACTTTGTGCACAAAATTACATATACAGACAGACGGACAGACAGACAGACAGACGGACATCGCTAAATCGACTCAGAATTTAATTCTAAGCCGATCGGTATACTAAAAGATGGGTCTATGACCACTATTTCTTGGCGTTACATACAAATGCACAAACTTATTATACCCTGTACCACAGTAGTGGTGAAGGGTATAAAAAGCATGCCCGGTTCCAAAGATTTTGTCATTACTTTAAAAATGTTGGTATTGATTCCGAGCCAAAGCAGCGGAGAATACAAGTAAGGATACTTTTAAGACACAATTCTCTTTTAAATTTTGGTTTTTTGTACTTGCTTCTAGGAAGCAAATTTTAATTTTTCGATTTTTCAGCTTTTTTTCTTCATATGCTATCAAAGTCCTTTAAAAACGAGTAAACGACAACTTTATTTTCCAAATTCAGACTCGACTTCCAGTAGAAATTATGCTATGTTTCAAGTAAAAAACGTCTTTAAAATAAAGTGTTGAAAACCATGTCCTATTTTTGAATGATTTTTTGCTTTGTAGTCAAGATGCAAAAAGACAACAAATTAAAGACAATTTCATTAAATTTAAAGAATTTTTCTGAATTATTAAAGTCAAGTTGACCTTAGCCTATAAATTTGTTCTTTCATGTTAAGATACCCATTTTTAAATCAAATAACTTAATTATAAGGACAATACGACTTCATTGAAAAGTTTATCGATTTTGGACAAGGAAAAAAAACTTTATATTAGAGAAATGCGTCTTCTATGCTAAGCAAAATTTGCATTCGAATTTTAAAGACATGAAATCTTTGACCTCACGACAATATTTTTTGCAGTGTACTCAGTAATAAGAAGTTCACCTCTGTGTTATCACAATGGACTGAATAGTCTAAGTGAACCTGAATAGTCTAACCGGGCTGCCATTATACCTAACCTAACTTGTGGTAATTTTTAAATTTTCATATAATTTATTGATTGCTATACTGTTTTGATTTTAAAATCTCATTTGGATCTGCACATTACAATAAAGGGTGATACGGTCAAAATTTGGTCAAGGGAAAACGCGTGTAAATCGGTGAAATCGTTTATTTAAAAAATCAAATTAAATTTCCTTTTCAAGTTCAATTAGTATAAAATTCAGGAAAAATATTCAGTTAGGCTTTCGCTTTTCCAAATCCGAATTGCCGGGCCTCACGCTTGACACCTGCCATCAGATTTTGTACAGCCACCTTGTCCACCTTCTTCGCCGCAGAAAGCCAGTTTGCCTTGAACTGCTGCTCGTCCTTAGCAGTTTTTTTTTTGTCTCTGGCGTGTTGGGAGGGTTCTTGTCCTTGGGAACCACCTGCACGTTGTTGGCGGCGTACCACTCCATGGCCTTTTTACCGTAATGGCAAGATGCCAAATCCGGCCAAAACAGTACGGAACAACCGTGTTTCTTCAGGAAAGGCAGCAGACGTTTATTCAAACACACTTTCACGTAAAATTCTTGGTTGACAGTCCCGGAAGCTATGAAAATGCTGCTTTTCAAGCCACAGGTACAGATGGCATGCCAAACCAGATATTTATTTGCGAACTTTGACAGTTTTATGTGCTTGAAAATATCTGCTACCTTTCCCCTTCCTTTTGCCGTATAAAACTCCTGTCCCGGTAGCTGCTTGTAGTCGGCTTTGACGTAGTTTTCGTCGTCCATTACCACGCAGTCAAACTTCGTCAGCATCGTCGTGTACAGCCTCCGGGATCGCGCTTTGGCCGTCGTATTTTGTTTATCATCGCGATTTGGAGTCACTACCTTCTTGTAAGTCGATATTCAGGCTCGTTTTTTGGCTCGATGCACGGTTGTAGACGATACACCCAGCTTACTTGCGGCATCTCGGAGAGAGAGGTTAGGGTTTCGCTTGCAACTACCGGCAACTCTCTTTCTCGTCTCAGAGGCTTCCGGTTTTCGAGTTCCCCCGATCCAGACTTCTTGGCTGTCGACAAACGTTCCCAAATACTTTAGTTACATTTGTAACGGTTGATTTGGCAGCTTTTAGCGATTTTGCCAGTTTTGCGTGCGAGTAGCTCGGATTTTCGCGATGCGCGAGCAAAATTTTGATACGCTGCTGAAGAGTGAATTCCAAAATCAAAATAGGAGCAACATTCTACACACACACCTTCAAAATGAGGGGTGTTCAGGTTTTTTAAATGCAAAATTGAAAGAAATACGTCAAGTTTATATTGACCAAATTTTGACCGTATCACCCTTTAAATACATCTTAAGACGGCGCTTTGCCGGGAATGGGCCAAAATACCGCAGAACCATTTAATGGTAGCAAATGTGAACAAATTTCAAGATTTGATTTTAATTCCGGCATTTAAAAAAAAAATTGAAAAAATGGGTTTTTGAAGTACATATTAGCCACCCTTTATGCCAAAAAAACTAATAAGTTTGTAAATATATTTACTAGACTTTTGAAACCAACCCCGTACTTCATGCTGGCTATATTGTTTGAATGTTTGCTTACGATACAATTTTTCATTAAAATGAGGTAGAAAAACTTATTTCTACATTAACTCTATGTTGGGCCTTAACCGTTATTCGCATTTCTTTCTTCGTACTAAGAGAATTCCTTTGGCCACTAGACCAAGCGAATAAGTACAGCTTAATCTATATAGGTGAGTGTGTGTATGAGTGTATATAGGTGTATGTGTATGAGTGTGGGTGAGAATGGTCTTTGCGCTTTTTTATTTGTTTGTTAATAATTTAATAGAGTGTTAATTTGTGAACTTTTATCATTATATACTTTAAGTGATTGTAGGAAAGGATAATTACCCAAGAGGGAAAGGTGGTGGTTTCAACCGTTTCAAGCACACACGTATGTGTATAATAATAAATATTAAACATGCAAATTGAGAATTCTACTGGAAAAGATTTCAAGAATGATGTTGGAAAAATCCTTTTATTTGGGAAATTGGAGAAAGGAAAATGAGCGAATGTTGTTATTAACTCAGTCTGCGGAATACACTAACCTATCTTGAACAGCCAGTAATGCTATTGAGAATTTTAGTAAAATATTTACTGAGAAAAAAGGTAGACAGTGGAGTCCCTACGGTAAATGGATCAACCACAGAACACGTATAGAACTCGTACTAGTCTCTGATATGTATGGACCAGTCCCATACTTGTTAAAATGTATGGAAGTGACCGCTCACCCTTTAGGACACGATTAAGACTCATTGCAAGGGACACGTCCTGGCATAGTTCAGTAGGACCATCCCATAGACAGCTCTTAACAGTCTCGGACAACCTTTTAAGAACTTGTTTCGTTTTGAAAATCCGAATTGCACCAGAAAAATGTTTAAATATGTTTAAGAAATTATTGTTCCAATAATTGAATTGCAGCAAAAAATTTCGATCGAATTAAATTTTAATATCAGAAAAGTATATATGTGAGAAACTGGAGCATCGTTTCACCGAAATTTTTTCAATTAAACACTTAATTGAATTTTGAAACGTATTTAATTAATATGTTAATTGATTCAATTAATTATTTAATCAAATCCGAATAAAAACCATTTAAACAAGTAAGTAAAGTAGAAAGACGGGCGGGGCCGACTAGATCATACCCTAAACCACCCTTACTGAATTAGTAATCATAAGCATATGTGAGGTAACATTGATATAGGTCTGGGGGATAAACCGCAGTTGCATATTTAAGAAAATTAAGGGGTACATGTTTATTGGTGCTTTGTCTCAATCTGATTATAGCTCATAGTTAGTGTTGCCAGGGAAAATGTTCGGTTTACTCTACAAGGACAAAAAAAGTTCCCAACTTTCCCATACATTCCCAAACAATTTTCCTAACAATATTTTCGTTAAATTTAAGCAAATTTTCCAAAACAAAAATGGTTCTAAGTACTTTATTATCTTCAAACATGAAAATCCAACGTATATAACCTAGAAAATAAATTTGTATCAGAGAGAATAAAAACACAATAGTGTGAAAATTTCTCTTCTACAAAACAACAAATGTCAACCGTATAGATGTCGCACAATGCCTGCAGCTTTAGTATTACCGACGTTGTGGTCAGTCGAAGCGCTGTTTTGATAAATTGTTTATAAAGGCATCGGCAGTTATAATTTCAAATTGTCTACCAAAAAATGTAATGGAATGAAAACATTTATAAAAAGAACATTTGTTACTACAAAGTAGGTTTTAAATCCTATTTTCTTTACGTTTCATAAAGTCGGCAGAGAACTGAACAGGGTGACGCCGACGCAAACTGTATGATATTTGAGAGAAGCGCCGACAAGAACTGCATGCTATTAGAGAAATTTTCCTCATGACTGCCACCTACTGACGCAGTTTCGCTTCACATTTTCGTCCTCTTGTCTTTTTATTCTCTCTGTTTGTATTACCACCACGGTTGCCACAGTTGGTAGAATTCTACCAAAAATAGCATTTTTTTTTTGTCAAAAAAAAAGTTTCTATAAACAAATTTTGTTTTTTAATTTTCTATAGAAATAAAATTTTGATAATAAATTCTATAGAAATAAAATTTTGAGAAAAAATTCGATAGAAATAACATTTTGAGAAAATTTTTTATAGAAATAATATTTTGAAAACAATTTCTATAGAAATACAATTTTGGCAAAATTTTCTATGAAAAAAAATTTGTCGTAATTTGAGGTAATCTTCAAATTTTGTTAGATTTTTTTGTCACGAGTGGTAACTGTTGTTACCACATATTTTTAAAGATCAAGCCTTGCCGGCTTCTAATTTCCTCCTCTAGAGCCACCAAAATGTAAAAATTATTACATATTGTGTTGAGTGAAAATGTCCCTAGGACCCCTTTATGGTCCTAGAGTACCTCTAGATTTCCAATTTCAGACAAATTTGGTAAAAACTACGGATTCTAGAAGCCCAAGAAGTAAAATCGGGAGATCGGTCTATGTGGGGGCTACATCAAAACATGGACCGATAATCACCATTTTCGGCACATCTCTTTATTTTCCTAGAATTCCTCTGAATTTCCAATTTCAGGCAAATTGGGTAAAAACTACGGATTCTAGATGCCCAAGAAGTAAAATCGGGAGATCGGTCTATATGGGGCTATATCAAAACATGGACCGGTACTCGCCACGTCTTTATGGTCCTAGAAAACCTCTAGATTTCCGATTTGAGGCAAATTGGGTAAAAGTTACGGATTCTAGAAGACCAATAAGTAAAATCGGGAGATTGGTCTATATGGTAGCTATATCAAAACATGACCATTTTCGGTACACTTCTTTAGGGTTCTAGAGTACCTCTAGATTTCAAATTTCAGGTCAATTGGATTAAAACTACGGATTATAGAAGCCCAAGAAATAAAATCGGGATATCGGTCTATATGGGGGCTATATCAAAGCATGGACCGATGCACTCCATATTCGGCACACCTTTTTATGGTCCTTGCATACTTCTAGATTTCCAATTTCAGGCAAATCGGATAGAAAATACACTTTCTAGACGCCCAAAAAGCAACATAGGGAAATCGGTCCATATGGGCGCTATACCAAAACATGGACCGATAGGCACCATTTTCGGTACACTTTTTGATGGTCCTAAAATAACTCTAGATTTCAAATGTCAGGCAATTAGGGATAAAAACTACAGTTTTTATAAGCCCAAGACTCCAAATCGGGAGGTCGTTTT
Organism: Haematobia irritans; assembly: GCF_050003625.1. Classification (NCBI taxonomy): domain Eukaryota; kingdom Metazoa; phylum Arthropoda; class Insecta; order Diptera; family Muscidae; genus Haematobia; species Haematobia irritans. Next base: position 207,423,008 of record NC_134400.1, read on the forward strand.
ATATGGGGACTATATCAAAACTAGGACCGATATAGCCCATGTTTGAACTTGATCTGCCTGCAAACAAAAGACGAATCTGTACCAACGTTCAGGATGATAGCGCCATTATTGAAGGATGTAGCGTGATTACAACAGACAGACAGACGGACATGCTTATATCGTGCTAGAATTTCTCCCTGATCAAGAATATATATACTTTATATAGTCGGAAATCGATATTTCGATGTGTTACAAACGGAATGACAAACTTATTATACCACCATCACCATTGGTGGATCGGATGAAATTTGGTTCTCCTAGAGGCTCCGCAAGCCAAATCGGGGGATCGGTTTATATGGGGGCTATATGTAATTATGGACCGATATGGACCAATTTATGCATGGTTGTTAGAGATCATATACCAACACTATGTACCAAATTTCAGCCGGATCGGATGAAATTTGCTTCTCTTAGAGCAATCCCAAGCCAAATTTGGGGGTCCGTTTACATGGGGGCTATACGTAAAAGTGGACCGATATGGCCCATTTGCAATACCGTCCGACCTACATCAATAGCAACTAATTTTGCCAAGTTTCAAGTCGATAGCTTGTTTCGTTCGGAAGTTAGCGTGATTTCAACAGACGGACGGACGGACGGACATGCTCAGATCGACTCAGAATTTCACCACGACCCAGAACATATATACTTTATGGAGTCTTAGAGCAATATTTCGATGTGTTACAAACGGAATGACAAAGTTATTATACCCCCATCCTATGGTGGAGGGTATAAAAACATTAAACCAAAGATGCCAAAGCCTCAAAATAAGTCTTAGCCTATATTTGAAGCGTTTTTGTCTTAAGTTTCAATATTTCAGTTAATTTAAGGACAATTTCTTTAAATCAAAAAGGTGTTTCTTTACTTTAAGGAAAATTAGCCTTAGTTCAAAGACATGCGACTTTAACGGAACAAAATTTGTGTCCTAACTTCAATGAAAATGAAAAAAAAATTTGAAGCAAAGATTATAAACTTTATTTTAATTAAAATTTCATTATTTTAAAGAAATTTGTCCTTAATATTCTGTAAAATTTAGGTTGCATAATCTTTAATATCACGTAAATATTTTTTCGGTGTAGAATTGAAATCGATATGTCTAACTTGCAATACCATCTGACCTACATGAATAGCAACCATTTGTAGCAAGTTTCATGTCGGTAGCTTGTTTCGTGAAAAATTTACTTAATACTGTGTAAATTGTCCAAAAATTTAACTTGCATAATCGTTCATATTAGATCAATATTCGTCTAGGGCTTAGGAATTAAAATCGGGAGATTGATGCTATATCAAAATACGTGGCGATATGCTTTTTATTTGGTATACGAGTTCCAAACACACTTTTGGAACACGATTTTAGCTTAGCATAGTTTATACTTGACCAAAAGTCGACAAACATTGAGTCAAAAGACTAGCTGTTTTTTTTTTTGTCGTGGATCCAGAAAGATGGGGAAAAGTATAGACTAGCAATGGACAATATTTCGATTGATCTGTCTGATAAAAATTTCTCGGAATAAATACACAATCATATTTAATTTGTGCTTCCAATTCCTCTAATAAATTAAGTTAAAGCCTAAACATATGACATTACAATGAAAATCTATTGTAATTGCACATTTTGTTACTTGTACGTTAAAATGATCAATGCATGTGAAAATCTACTTTAACCTACCTACCTCCGAGGGAAATAATCACTACTAATATATTCCCCAAAAGTTCTTCATAATCCCTAATGCTATGAACACCAACTGTTTAAGGATTTCTACATAGATTTCATATCAGAGAAAATCAAACTTCTCTTCCAAAGAATAATATTCGAATATCTCCATTGCCACCATAATAATAGGACCAGTAGCAGCAAACACTCTTACTACTACAACTACAGACAGACCTGGTGAAGTTAAAGTATTATAAAGAATTAAGGCCAACTTTCATTTTGTTGTGGCACTTGGCCAGATTGTCACTTGGCTTCCGCTCGTTTTTGCTAAAGCATACCTACACACAGTAGAGTTTGAGCTGGCTGAGAGATGGAGGCCGGATAAGAATAAGAGAATAATAATAATGGTGATATACGAACAAGAAATAATACTGGACCGCCCAGAGTGTAGAGTAGATTGTATGTGTGTGGACTTACAAAAGCTTCATACTGTTACAGCAACAACCTTATTATAATTCCGTAATCTATGGCATTTATGCTGTAAGCCATTGTGAAAATGAAAATTATTATCATTTATAATCCTGCGAATCTACTTTGTTCCAATTAAGGACACACGTTCTACAAAAATGTTTATGTATGGATGTGGAGATACTCTTTTCGTCGTACAGCCATACACACATATGTGTATACTACGACTGTTTGAAGGACACTGACCATTGGTAGGTCCATAACGCGTTCACAGTTAGTCTCGGCAAATGCTCATTTCACATTACAGAAGTAGTTAAACACACATGTATGTAGATTTACAAGTACGTATGTGAGCTTTGTTGGCTGTTACAACAACGATTGTCTATATATGTGTATGGCTTTGCGAATTTGGGCGAAATTTTGCATGTATGTGTTATAATGTAGATATAACACGGTAACGATTACGAGGTCCTACCAAGCAGTCAGTTGCTTAAGTTTTACTAAAACAAAGGATATCATAAATGACGCCCATATAAATGTTTTCTTGGATTGGAAGACGCATTTTTCTGATATAAAGATTTTCTCTTTCATCAAATGTCGATGAAAATAAAACCGTTTTGTCTTTGAAGTTAGGAGATCCGATTAAAAATTGAGTATCTTTGTATCAAAGAATATTTTATAGAACTGAGGTCATGCCTTAAAAAATTATGCTTTTTATACCCTCCACCATAGGATGGCGGGTATACTAACTTTGTCATTCCGTTTGTAACACATCGAAATATTGCTCTAAGACCCCATAAAGTATATATATTCTGGGTCGTGGTGAAATTCTGAGTCGATCTGAGCATGTCCGTCCGTCCGTCCGTCTGTTGAAATCACGCTAACTTCCGAAAGAAACAAGCTATCGGCTTGAAACTTGGCACAAGTAGTTGTTATTAATGTAGGTCGGATGGTATTGCAAATGGGCCATATCGGTCCATTTTTACGTATAGCCCCATATAAACGGACCCCAAAATTTGGCTTGCGATTGCTCTAAGAGAAGCCCATTTCATTTGATCCGGCTGAAATTTGGTACATGGTGTTAGTATATGGTCTCTAACAAACATGCAAAAATTGGTCCATTTCGGTCCACTTTTACGTATAGCCCCCTTATAAACGGACCCCTAAATTTGGCTTTTAGAGCCTATAAGAGAAGCATATTTCATTCGATCTGGCTAAAATTTGGTATGGTGTTGGTATATGGTCCTTAACAACCTTGCAAAAATTGGTCCACATCGGTCCATTATTATATATAGCCCCCATACAAACAGATCCCCAGATTTGGCTTGCGGAGCCTCAAAGAGAAGCAAATTTCATCCGATACGGCTGAAATTTGGTGCATGGTATTAGTATATAGTCTCTAACAACCATTCAAAAATTTGTCCATATCAGTCCATAATTATATATAGCCCCCATATAAACCGATCCCCAGATTTGAACTCCGGAGCCTCTTGAAGGAGCAAAATTCATCCGATCCGGTTCAAACTTGGAACGTGGTCTTAGTATATGGCCGCTAATAACCATGCCAAAATTGGTCCATATCGGTCTTTATTTATATATAGCCGATCCCCAATCACACAAAAATTGGTCCATATCGGTTCATAATCATGGTAGCCACTCGAGCCAAAAATAATATAGCAAAATTTTATTTCCATAGAAAATGTTGTCAAAATTTTATTCCTATAGAATATTTTGTCAAATTTTATTTCTATAGAAAATTTTGGCAAACTTTTATTTCTATAGAAAATGTTGTCAAAATTTTAGTTCTGTAGAGAATGTTGTCAAAATTTTAAATCTTTTCAAAATTTTGTCAAAATTTTATTTCTATGGAAAATTTTGTCACAATATTATTTCTATAGAAAATTTTATTAAAATCGTATTTCTTTAGAAAATTTTGTCCAAATTTTACTTCTATAGAAAATGTTGTCAAAATTTTATTTCTATAGAAAATTTTGTCAAACTTTATTATATACGTATTTCATCCGTCTTTTTAAGTTTAATATATACCACGTATGGACTACGTGGTATTAGGAAGTTTTAAGATACCTTGCCTTCGGCAAGTGTTACCGCAACCCAAGTAATTCGATTGTGGATGGCAGTGTTTAGAAGAAGTTTCTACGCAATCCATGGTGGAGGGTACATAAGCTTCGGCCTTATATACTTGTTATGACTGCATTAATTTATGCACAATATTTTTGAATATTTTTTTTTTTTTTTTTTTTGATAGTGGCATTGGCGGAGCTACGCTGTCTCCCCAGAGAAATTTTAAAATTTTCGAATCAAAAATTTAAAACAAAAAATTTGGAGTGGTAAGTAAAATTATACTTACTTAACTTTTACACATAATGTGTGAATAATTTAAGGAGAAATTATCCAAAAAGTGTACGTAGATGAGCCAAGGCAAGATTATGCGCCTTTTGCGATACAATAAAGTAGTCAGTGCATCTACGCATTGGCGGAGCTACGCTGTCACCCCAGAGAAATTTTTAAATTTTCGAATGAAATAAAGAAAAACATTTTTAATTTAAAGAAATCGTCTTTAACTCAAATGACATATTGAATTTTTAAATTTAAACTACAAATGCTTCAAATATAGCCTAGGACTTATTTTAAGGATTTGCATCTTTGGTTTAAAGTTTTTTTAGCATTAAGAAAACAGTTTTTACTTTGAAGTACTTGGCATAATTTGGATTTTGAAACTGGAATTTATTTGTACATGAATACCTTTATTAATATATCTCAAACAGAGAATAAAAATTGGATGAATGAGATCTGTATCCAATTTTAATTTTATCGATCGTAGATTTAAAGCCAAAGAGGTCCCTAAAAAATGTCTTTATTTTAAAGAAGCCGAATCCCTATCGCGCCAATATGACAAACTAGGTTGGTTAGGTTATGTGGCAGCCCGATGTATCAGGCTCACTTAGACTATTCAGTCCATTGTGATACCACAGTGGTGAACTTCTCTCGTTATCACTGAGTGCTGCCCGATTCCATGTTAAGCTCAATGACAAGGGACCTCCTTTGTATAGCCGAGTCCGAACGGCGTTCCACATTCCAGTGAAACCACTTAGAGAAGCTTTGAACTCCTCAGAAATGTCACCAACATTACTGAGGTGGGATAATCCACCGCTGAAAAACTTTTTGGTGTTCGGTCGTAGCAGGAATCGAACCCACGACCGTGTGTATGCAAGGCGGGCATGCTAACCATTGCACCACGGTGGCACCAAACTAAGTAAATATATTTCGACAAATTTAATAAATTTTATTAGATATATTTTTTATAGAAAAAATTAAAGAAAATTTCGTAGTTTGAAAGAAAAAGATTGGAGTTCACAATAGCAAAAAATACCGAACTTTTCAAAATGGGGCGCCCATAAGATGTCATAAGATTTACAAAATTTAAAAAAAAATTGTAAATATTTGAAAATCCATAATTATTTGATGGAAATACAAATTTAATAAATCGTTGTGCTTCATTTGTGTATAATTTTTCCAGCTTTTTAGTAAATTTTGCTAACGCATACAAAAAATTCTTAAAGTCAAGGAAAATTACTCATATTGGAGAAATTTTTACTAAAACATAATAATTGCCATGACCTCAAATAGAGTTAAATTGGCTGGAGGGTTCACTTGATTGTTGTAGTTTTCCCTAAAGAATGATATTAAGATCGAGTTTCGCAGCTAAAATAAAAAATGAATCAGCAAGTCAGTTATTTGTATTTGGCACATTTTTGAAAGGGAAATGATGCCAAGTATAAATTCAAAATTTTATTTTATTGAAATAATATTTCTATGAAATGTTAAGGAAACGTTATCATTAACAAATTACTATTTTCCCCCGATACAGCTAACTTAATACCGGCCTTAATGTTAAAACATCAAATACACATATCAATTCCGACGTTTTTTTATACTTCTTAATCGATTTTCTATAGGTCGGTATTATAAACCGATTTTTTCTAGGTTAGGTTTAGTCCCCCCTAACTACGCCAATGGAGAGAGGCCAAGCCACGTTTTAAATTTTGAGTACCTTCTTTTGTGGTCCATATATTGAGTAATTCTCGGTTTTATTATTTGAGAATCGAAAAGAAGCAATTATTACCCAGCAAAAAAAGCGTCGCCAAAAAAGTAATGAAAATGTTTTTTTTGGATCCGGAAGTGTTGCAAAATTGACGCAGAAACGATGAATTTAACATGGGGTTGTCATAGGATGGATGTCCTCCATTTCAACAGCCGGTGCACTGAATTTGCATCACTTCTTTAGGTGTGATCCGAATTCAATGTTTTGGATGTAAATTAAAAAAATTCTGTGATATTTTGTCAAATAAATAATTTTTATAATTTTTTATAATTTTTAATGGATTCTAACGCTTGTCTGAAACGTTTGATCTCAAATATTTTCAAAAATTCACATTTTTTCGGGTTGGATTTAGCATTTTTTTCAACAAAATTTAAATAATTTGTACCATTTTATGAATTCTTAAACTGTTTTTAACCAATTTGAAACAAAAAAGTCAAAATTACCCATTAAAAATATGAAAAAAGGCATGTTATAAAAAATTGAATGAGAAGAACTTCCTGTGTAGATAAAATAAAGAACATCATTGGGAGTACATCTTCTGGAAGTGCTTTTAAAGTTGTGCCTTCATACTGCATATTAATAATGATCCCATGAAAATGATTCCCAATTTTTCCACCAGATTATTTTCACACTGTGTTTTAAAGCAAAAATTAAAATAAGCCTACATTTTGTTTTGTGTTCGATTTTCATGTTTAAGCTAAATTTTGTTAGATCATATATATAAAGGGTGAAATGTATATTTTGACAACCGTTTAGGAGAGATATTTTTGTTAAAGTATGGCTCCAAGACCAATATTGAAGATTTTTATTCACTCTTAATATTCATGAATATTTTATACGGTAGACTTACATTTTCAAATCCTAACTGGGGCAGCTAAACTCAGAGCCATTTTACCTTGTTTTTAGTGTATTAATTATCCTATGGACCCTCGTATGTTTTTGGCTAAAACGACATTAACTGGCCGAAAACTAGTTAAGTGTTAAAGCTTAAGCCTTGGCATACTAAACAGCAGTTGCTGCTAAATTGATTCATGCATAAAATGCGTGGAATTCATTTCCCCTGTTTGTTTTTCTCACCAAACAATGTTGTTTGCTCTAACCCCCTCTTCCATTGTGAATCCCTCCAAATGTTGTTTTTGTTTTGCATTCTTTGGGACTTTGGTTGGCCAAAACCAAAAATGATATAAAATCCTTGGCTACCGAGGAATTTCGGTTTGCTAGCAAGCAAAGTTTATTTTTCTGATATTGTTGTTTTATTCGGATTCTTTTGTTATTTTATATTTTGTTATTTTTTTGTTCACTTGTTTTAATTAATAAAAGCTTTGCTTGCAGCAACACAACATAATTTATGTTATACACCATTTTCAGGTATGGGGGGTGGGTAGAAAAGCTAACATGGAAAAGATTGATTTTCTAATTGTTTTCGACATTTTGATTGATGATATCTTTGGGCTCTTTTATGTAGATTTTTTGTTTTTACTTTTTATGTAATTTTTTCACAATATTATTCTTCCGGAATATTTGTTTGTTTTCTATGACTAAAGTTGTTGGTTTCTTCGAAAGTGAAAAAGTGAATAGAGCACAGGGTATGGAGCGGACCATTCATCACACTACCCAACAACATTTTAGCGTTGACCATCGCTTTCGAATTTAGTTTGCCTTCCATTTGTAGCCCATAAAAATATTGAGTTCCGACCATATAAACTCTATATGAATTTTTTATAAGAGGAAAATTCTATCCATATCTTGCAATGTCGTTCTGTCTGGGTAACCAAAATATTTGCAATTAAAAATTGATTGAAGATGAAAGTGTCTAACCAAGTAAAAATCAATTACAGAAAGTCTAAAGTAGGGCGGAGCCTTCATATTAAATTTGACATGCACAGTTAGAATGTTAATTCTACTGCAAAATCTCACTTAAATCGGAGTAAAATTCTGACTTCTGGTTGGCCATATAAGTGCATATCGGGCGAAAGTTATAAATGGTACCTACATCTAAAAATATCTAAATCCGAACCGATTTTGACCAAATTTGCTTGCTAGAATGTTAATTATACGCCCTGTGTAAAATGTAAATGGTATATATGGGAGCTATATCTAAATCTGAACCGCACGCTCACAAAAAATCGCTTCTGTAACATATACTCCCAAACATATTTTGCTTCAAGCATATATATTTTTGGGTATTGCCCAAACATTTATATGTTTGATCTCTTCCAATATATAATATGTTTGAAAGCATATTGGTCTAAACAATATATGTTTGGGTAGTCTAAGTTCCAAACATTTTGTATTTTTGCATCCAAATTCAATAATGTTGTCTTCCAAAAAACAATATGTTATTATGTGAACATATAATATGTTTGGAAGCATTTTGCACCCAAAAATATTATATGCTTAAAAAAAATTCTCCCAAACAATATTGTGCTAAAAATTTTATTTATTTATTTATATATTTACAATCATAATTAATTATGAAAATAAACAGGTAATATAGGTGCTAACAACATAGGTTTTCGACCTGAATGCTCAAAATGTTGTTTCTGCCCAATTGTATATTCCCCCACATCTTTCTCACTTCCACGAGATTTTTTAGTTCTTAGCACCTTTTTCTGTAATACAAACATTGTAGAAGAAATTATTCAATTGTATGATTTTTTTTATTTTAATTTTACCTTTTACCGGACGGGGATTCGAACAGCGGACCACACAGTTTGTAAGGATCAAAGAAGTAGCTGATCAATTGCCAAGGAAAAATAAAATGTTAATTTTGTAATAACAAGCAACAACCACCAACTTAATTCAATATCGCTCCCTGTTAAATAGCGCTCCAAGCTACTAAACACATATATGTTTATAGGCTATTTCTAAATTAATATATGTTTGCATCCAAGCATATTATATTTACAAACATTTTATGTCCCAAACATAATATGTTCTAACATATTAACATATATGTCCCAAACATGTTATGCTAGTTTATGAACATTATATGCTTGCACTCAAAAATATTGTGTTTAAAAATTTGTGTTCCAAACATATAATGTTTATAGCCAAACATATGAAAAACAGTCTTTTTCATCCGTGCGGTTTATACTAAATTTGGCGTAAATAGTAAGAATGTTAGCTTTACTCCCTGTGCAAAATTTCAAGTAAATCGGAATAGATGTTGACCTCTGTGGCCATACGAATATAAATTGGCCGAAAAGTATATATCGATGCTATATCTAAATCTGAACTGATTTCTTCAAAATTCAATAGGGTTCTATTCTGACACAAAACACATACTTGTGTTAAATTTGAAGTCGATCTGTCCAAAACTGCGACCTAGACTTTGACAAAAACGATCGAACGGACGGACGGAATAGCTAGATCGACTCAGGAGCCGACCCATCATATTCATAAATGCTGAATATTAACGGGAAAATGTCCTAAAGACAGTATTGAAGCCCTGGAAAGACAAGTATTTTGTTCGCAGAACACGGAAATTCAAACAGGACTCAGCACCATAGTACTCGGCATAAGAGGTGTGCACGTGAGTAATATAGCGGGACGTGACGGCGAACATGAGCATGATTAAAATAGAGAGTGTTTTTATTATATTACTTTCGTGACTCACGCTCACGTACGACATTTGGTTTGTTAATCACGCTCATTCACACTCACGACGTTTCCATCAGCGTGAATCACGAGTAAGTCACGCCAATTTCGTGTCACGTGCACACCTCTACTCAGCATGCGTCAACAAAGAATACCATGGTGCAATGGTTAGCATGCCCGCCTTGCATACACAAGGTCGTGGGTTCGATTCCTGCTTCGACCGGACACCAAAAGTTTTTCAGCGGTGGATTATCCTGCCTCAGTAATGCTGGTGACATTTCTAAGGGTTTCAAAGCTTCTCTAAGTGGTTTCACTGCAATGTGGAACGCCGTTCGGACTCGGCTATAAAAAGGAGGTCCCTTGTCATTGAGCTTAACATGGAATCGGGCAGCACTCAGTGATAAGAGAGAAGTTCACCAATGTGGTATCACAATGGACTGAATAGTCTAAGTGAGCCTGATACATCGGGCTGCCACCTAACCTAACCTAACCTACGACACAATGGCCCCCAAACTAACGGTTTGACTTTTGCTCTTGGGTTATTTTGGAGAAAAAGTTTGACGCAAAAATGCCAATGTGCCAATTTGAAGACGACGCTTCGCCGGGAATTGGCTAAAATTAGCACGCTAACTTCCGAACGAAAAAAGCTATCGACTTGAAAATTGGTACAAGTAGTTGTTATTGATGTAGGTCGGATGGTATTGCAAATGGGCCATATCGGTCCACTTTTACGTATAGCCCTCATATAAACGGACCCCAAATTTGGCTTACGGATCCTCAAAGAGAAGCAAATTTCATCTGATCCGGCTGAAATTTAGTACATGGTGTTAGTATATGGTCTCTAATAACCATGCAAAAATTGGTCCACATCGGTCTATAATTATATATAGCCCCCATATAAACCGATCCCCCGATTTGGTTTGCGGAGCCTCTAAGAGAAGCAACTTGCATCCGATCCGGCTGAAATTTGGTACATGGTGTTGGTATATGATCTCTAATAACCGTGCGAAGTGGGTCCACATCGGTCCATAATTATATATAGCCCCCATATAAACAGATCCCCCGATTTGGCTTGCGGATCCTCTAAGAGAAGCAAATTTCATCCGATCCGGCTGGTGTACATGGTGTAAGTATATGGTCTCTAATGACCATGCAAAAATTGATCCACATCGGTCCATAATTGTATATCGCCCCTATATAACCCGGTGTAAATGGTGTAAGTGTATGGTCTCTAATGACCATGCAAAAATTGGTCCACATCGGTCCATAATTATATATAGCCTCCATATAAACCGATCACCAGATCTGACCTCCGAAGCCTCTTGGAAGACCAAAATTCATCTCATTTAGTTGAAATTTGTTACGTGGTGTTAATATATGGCCTCAAACACCGATGCAAAAATTGGTCGAAATCGCTCCATAATTATATATAGCCCCCATATAAACCGATCCCCGAATCCGATCTGGTGGAAATTTCAAATTTCATCCGAGTCAGTTGAAATTTGGTACATTGTGCTGGTATATGGCCGTTAACAACCATGCCTAACTAGGTCCATATCAGTCTATAGTTATATATAGCCCTCAGATAAATCGATCCCCAATCACACAAATATTGATCCATATCAAGTTTATAATTGTATATAGCCCTCATATAAGCGACCCCCATATTTGAATTGTGGGTCTCTACGTACCGTGCAAAAGTCCATATCGACTCGTAATTATTTGTAGACTTACCTATACATACCTTTTTTGTCTAGTATGTACCACGTATGGACTAACTCACAATTTAGAAAACGATGTTAAGAAGTTTTAAGAAACCACAACCCAAGTAATTCGATTGTGGATGACTGTCATTCTTAACAGGTTGGCTGATAAGTCCCCGGTCTAACAAAGAAAAACACATTTTTTTGTCAAAATTCGTTTTTATTATTCAACATAGTTCCCTTCGAGAGCGATACAACGATTTTAACGACCTTCCAATTTTTTTGATACCATTTTGGTGGTACTCCTTCGGTTTTGCCTCAAAATAGGCCTCAGTTTCGGCGATCACCTCTTCATTGCAGCCAAATTTTTTCGTGCGAGCATCCTTTTGAGGTCTGAGAACAAGAAAAAGTCGCTGGGGGCCAGATCTGGAGAATACGGTGGGTGGGGAAGCAATTCGAAGCTCAATTCATGAATTTTTGCCATCGTTCTCAATGACTTGTGGCACGGTGCGTTGTCTTGGTGGAACAACACTTTTTTCTTCTTCATATGAGGCAGTTTTGTCGCGATTTTGACCTTCAAACACTCCAGTAACGCCATATAATAGTCACCGTTGATGGGTTTTCCCTTCTCAAGATAATCGATAAAAATTATTCCATGCGCATCCCAAAAACCAGAGGCCATTACTTTGCCAGCGGACTTTTGAGTCTTTCCACGCTTCGGAGACGGTTCACCGGTCGCTGTCCACTCACCCGACTGTCGATTGGACTCAGGAGTGTAGTGATGGAGCCATGTTTCATCCATTGCCACATATCGACGGAAAAACTCGGGTGTATTACGAGTTAGCAGCTGCAAACACCGCTCAAATCATCAACACGTTGTTGTTTTTGGTCAAATGTGAGCTCGCGCGGCACCCATTTTGCACAGAGCTTCCGCATATCCAAATATTGATGAATGATATGACTAACACGTTTCATTGATATCTTTAAGGCCTCTGCTATCTCGATCAACTTCACTTTACGGTCATTCAAAATCATTTTGTGGATTTTTTGATGTTTTCGTCGGTAACCACTTCTTTCGTGCGTCCACTGCGTTCACCGTCCTCCGTGCTCATTTCACCACGATTGTATTTTGCATACCAATCAATTATTGTTGATTTCCCTGGGGCATAGTCCGAAAACTCATTATCAAGCTAAGTTTATGATCTCCACCGTATTTTTCCATTCAGAAAACAGTATTTTATCAAAACACGAAATTCCTTTTTTTCCATTTTTTTTTTTCACAATAACAAAAGTTGCTTCACAAAAGGCGCTCTATCTCACAAACTAGTTGACTTACAGACGTCAAATTTTGACATGAATCATTTGAAGGTTGGTACTATATAAAAATAATATGCATTTAATACTAGCGACGCCATCTATGTGTCAGACCGGAGACTTATCAGCCAACCTGTTAGAAGTTACTACGCAATCCATGGTGGAGGGTACATAAGATTCGGCCTTGTTTTAATTGAACCCTGAAATAGCATCCGAAGAACTTATATGAAATGCATCATTTCCGCATGCAAAATTGCATTCTTATTAACATAACTGGGATGTTATACTCTCCTTCTCAATGCCGAAGGTAAAAAAACATGCCTTGCAGCGTTCTTTTCTCACTGCATTTTTAGTAAAAGTCATTTTAGGCAAACTTTTATATGGCATTTCCTTTTTATCCACCAAATGAAGTAAATAAGAATAAGGGAAAAAAGAATCTAATAAAGTTGAGTGGAACCATCCGGTTAGATACGAAGAGCGTGACTGACTAATGGACTGTTAGGACATCCATCTACTAGCGAGACAGTATTCTGAGAAAAAACGTCGTTTTAGTTTAAATGCAAATGTTTTTATCCCTCTTACTTTCTATGGACAATTTGATTAATTTGTCAACATTAGTGCATGTGACTAACATCAGCAGCACCAGCACCACCACTCGAATACCGCTTCCAAGTTAGTTACTGTAAAGCAAGTAAGACAGAGAGAAGATTTCCAGCATCCCCACTGCAATGACACCTTGATGGCTTTGTTAACAAGCATCCACCAAGAACCAACAGGCAACTGCCACCACAAAAATAATGAATGTGTCTATTGGAATGGCAATAAAAACCTACAAGTTCTAGAGAGGCAGGCGCATACTTCCATGCAACGAGATCAGCGAAGCCTAACGTGAGTCTTTAATTTGATAGTGCTACGTTTGTTTGCTTGCACATGTATGCTCGGGCAAAGACATCTTCCATATAGCATAAAAGAAGCCCTGCTTTGTAACCACCAAGCCACGTATACAAACGGAAGTCTATTAACATTTCCGGGTTTTGTCACTTTTGTATTCGTGTTGCCATAAATTACCTTTTCACCTCACTTTACCCCAGTGGTGACAGAACCAGATAGAATGTTTTCTTCTGCTACCTCACCGCCAAATCAACTTTAGCAAATAGAGATTGCAATATACTACACAGAAAAATAAGTAAACTACATTATGGGAAAAATGAACTATCTCGTGCGAAAATTGAACTAAATTCTATTCCAAATTTTGAGATTCATTAAACTAACGAAAATTTTCCGATATTTTTGGATTTTTAATTTAATTTTAATTTACGAAATTCATCTTCCTCGAAAAGAAAAAATTAACTAAAAGTAAAGAAAAATTCTTAAGCGCCAGATCATTCCCATTTTAACCACGCTGTAGTTCATGCTTACTATATTTGAGAAGTGTACGAAAAACTTCTTCTGTTTTAGTTAGAATTGAACTAATTTGTATGCGATTAAAATTTTTCTGCCATTTAGTTCATAAAATTGTCAAAAAAAAAACTTGGAATAAAGAAAAAGTAGTTGGACTGGGGAAAATTTCTTACAAAATTTTAAAAATGAACTAAAATAAAATGTTTGCAATAAATATTAGTTGATTTTAGCCTTAGTTTTACAACATACTTATTTTTTCTGTGTAGAGGGATAGATAAATGCCTTTAGGGATAAAAAAAACTGTGAAAAGTGTGGTCTAAACTAGAGATGGGCACATGAGTAATATTTTACTCACGCTCACCCATAAACGTTGATGATCTGATAATTACTGGAAGCGCAAACTAAAACTGAGGATTTTTTTAAATGTTTGAGAATTTATTCCAAAAAATTTTAGCAGACTGATTAATCGTTAGCCAGTATTTTTACCATCATTCTGTCAACATACGGATACCGACCAAAGTGGCTTGACATCGACTCTACACAGAAAAAAATTCCCTAGTTAAACTAACGCTAAATTTAATTTATTGGAAAAAAATTATTTGCTTGTAGTTAAATTTTATTATTTTTATCGAAAATTTCCACAGCTTAATGAAATCTTACTTTAAGTATGCCTCAAAAATTTTATGAACAAAACGTGGGTATAAAGTTCAACGATCGTACACATAAGTTCAATATGAACTAAAACAAATGAAAATTTTCGTACGATTCCCAAAAATAGTAAAAATGAACTACTGTATGGTTAAAATGGTCATGATTTGGCGCCAATGATTTTCTTCTTAACTTATAGTTAATTTTTTCTTCTATGATATGATGTAATTTCGTGAACTGCAGTTAAAAAGTACAACAGGGCATTAAAATTTCCTGGTTTTAACAACGCTTTGTGGAAATCTCAACATGTGGAGTAAAATTTAGTTCAATTTTCGTGCGTGGTAGTTCATTCTTCCTAAACTTCCTAACAGTTCACTTTTTTTCAGTGTAACATTTTCCATCAGCCTCGACTCGGGTAATGTAAAATAACTTAACCCCATTTGTAAACCACACCTAAACGCCAAGTTTTTTTCCGAATTTTATTTGCCGTTTCTCTATTTCAGACTTACTCAATTTGAACCAAGGAGAGATACACAATCCAACAACGTGTTAAATGGTTCCAAGAATTGGCAACAGTGGATGATCAATTTTCGAAGAAAATCATCTTCAGTGATGATGCACCTTTTCACCTCAGTGGATTCGTCAATAAACAGAATTGCCGCATTTGGGCGAATGAGAATCCAAGAGTGATTGTCGAAAAACCAATGCATCCACAAAGAGTGACTGTTTGGTGCGGTTTATGGGCTGGCGGCATCATCGGGCCGTATTTTTTTTCCAAAATAAGGCCGGTCAGGCAGTTACTGTGAATGGTGTTCGCTATCGTGAGATGATAACGAACTTTTTATGGCCCGAATTGGAAGATATGGATGTGGACGATATGTGGTTTCAACAGGACGGTGCCATTTGCCACACAGCTAACGAAACAATGGCTCTTTTGCGCAACAAATTCAATGGCCGTGTTAACTCACGTAATGGCGATGTCAATTGGCCGCCAAGATCATGTGATTTAACACCGTTGGACTTTTTTCTTTGGGTTTATTTGAAAGAAAAGGTGTACGTCGATAAGCCAGCAACAATTCAAGAGTTAAAGGATGAGATAATTCGGCACATTAACGGCATAGAACCTCCATTATGCCTCAGCGTCATCGAAAATTTGGACCATCGGATGAAGGTGTGCCACCGAGGTCGCGGCGCCCATTTGGCCGATATTTTGTTCCATACATAATTGAGTAATACCAATATATCATAATAAAATAAAATTACAATAATTTCCTAAATGTTGATTTTGAATAAAACACAAACTTTATTCAAAATCAACATCGGCCCTTGAAATTTTAACCACCCTTTAATTCTATGGTGGAGGGTACCAAAAACGTGCTTATAAAGTTATCTTACATTTATCTTATCTTATCATAAAATAATCTGCAAATCCTATGAAAATCTGTATTGGTAAAAATGCTAGATATTTTGGTAAAACCAGACTAATCTAACCTGATCGCTTAGGTTAGGTTAGTCTGGACACACATAATATATATCAGTATTATTTTAAGATAATATTTAAAAAAAATATATGAATACAGTTAAAATCGGAATTTCGAAATGTTACAAATAAAATTGTATGGATTAATAGATCTTCTATGTAGTCTACTTTCTAGAAACCATGGATTAATATCCTTCATTAGTAGTTGAAGCGCAATTACAGTCAAATCGGTAAGTAGCAAATTCTAAATTCGACGACTTCGTTATTCCATCGTAGAACTCATTTAAGTTACGCAAAATTTGTTTAGTTATTAAAATATGAAAGGTTTTTAAAATTTTGGTTTGACCTGACTGCCGCAAAATTTTCCGATTTCGACTCCACAGTCCTGCTATTGACTCAATCCGTCAATCTACCCAACCTTTGGCTTCCTCCTAAGAATGGAAATGCTGATCATGCATCATCGACCGGAGCAATTGGCAATCGGAAGGAGCTATGTCAGCCAATTGATTAGGACTTAACATTTGAGGAGTTTCAACAAAGTTTTTCTACTTTGCAACATGTTACCATAACGCTCGGTCACATGGTGAAAAATCAATTTGTCGTTATGAAATCACCATTCCAAATATTGCAACCGTCTTAAATACTCGGTGGATGCAGCTCATAGTATTCCACACCCAGATAGTTCAATCAAATGTACAATATAAGCTTCTTGCCATGTATATTAGGTTTTACCGTCAATACTGAAGCATGTCACATGTGAATATCCCGAGCTACGACATCTGTTACTAATTTGCGCAATTTCTGAAAAAATACTAAATTTTCAATATCTTCAACCACAATGTGATCAGTATTAAAATTAAACTTTTCTAATTGGTAAATTTTAGTATACATTTATTGAAAATTTGGAAGATTTTTTTTTTTTGCTTGTGTGGCAACAGTGGCTTATATACCAATATTTCCAGAAAAAAATGGTAAACCCTATATTCAAAGCATTGTCACTAAAAATGATAGAGAAGCAACGAAAAGACAAATATCCGCGACAATACTGTACTCCCACACCATTGTGGTATCAGCATACGCATCACTACATCATAATCTTGAGCAAAAGAGCAGCCATTTGTTAGTATTTTACAGCCACACACACATACACACATAATGAAGACATTTGGCTGTGTAAAACAATATGAAAACAAAAGCCATCACCTCAAGGTGGCATACCAGAGTAAATTATGATCTTTTGGAATAGCATTATTGTTTTATTCAGAGCATGCATCATAGGATGGAATGCATAGGAAATATTTGCAAATGAATCAAAATGTTAGTCTGAAATTTCTATAAGGTGTATACTGCAAATGTATAGACGCAACTGCACACAGGTCATTAAAATTGAAACTCATAAAGGGTCTTTGTGGTGATGACAAAAAATAACAAGTATATACGGCCGTACGCGCACAGAAAAACCATGTTTGGACATGGTTGCCACATCCATTTAATGCTTATATAGAGCATGTAATTGCCGCGAAAACCATGTATTTCGTCTTTGTAAAAAAAGTTTTCGAGCGGATAAAATGTATGGTGGCAATAAGCATTTTAATGGTTCTCAAATATCGCAAACATGTCCTATCAATTAAATGATAGAATTTGAGACCATTAAATGGTCGGGAAAATCATGTACATGACCATTCAATTTTTTTACTTTTTTAGAGGAACAAAAAAAGTATTTGTATAGATTAAGTATAGACATGTCTACAACCATTACATGGCAATAAAGACCATTTACATTTGCAGCGAAAAGAATTTTATAAAAACATTGAGCAGGTATACACGATTTTCATTTTGCGCGTCAGTCGTGTGTTGATTGTTTCTTGGAATGAACGGAGAATACGGATTTACTGTGTTTTGTGTTAATTTATTTATTCAGAAGTGGCACGTGGTTTTATGTGAACACAAAAAAGGAAAGTGTAATTGAAAAAATGTACCTGTTTTTTGTTCTGCACGTTACGTTATTATGTCTTAGTACGCCCGTCCATCTGTTTAAATCACGCTAACTTCCGAACGAAACAAGCACGTGACACGAAATTGTCGTGACACACGAAAATTTTCGTGATTCGTGCGTGAGTCGTGAGTCACGCTCATGACAACAGCGTGAGTGTGCGTGAGCGTGAGTCACGAAAATAATATCTTCGTGAGTGTGCGTGAGTAACGAATTACACTCACGAAAATATTCCTACTCACCAACATAAAACGCTTCAGAGTTAAATTCAATTACAATTTTAGTGACACCTGAGATGTTAAAAGTTTACTAACACTCTCGATTTTAATAATGCTCATGTTTTCAGACACTTCGGTAAGGTAAATTAATCATAAAATTATTCGTGAGTCACGGTATTTTTCGTGAGTCACGACGTTTTCGTACGTGAGTGTGCGTGAGTGTGCGTGAGCCCTACCAAAAAATATCGTGCGTGAGTGTGTGTCTAAACTCAAGTTTAGACTTATTCATAATATAAAGATACATTTGAGTTTATATAGATACATTTGAATTTAACTTACTGAATTATTGTGAATTATACCGCACATAAGCTTAAAATCAATGCTCTCATCACTATTACTAATTAATCAAAATGTTTATTGTGAATTATGTTATAATCATGGTTAATGTATGTAATAGCGCTTAAGTTTCTTGGTAAGCTTAGAGATTTACTTTCTTTCAATTCTTTCCCACGTCTGGAACGGTGAGCACAATCTCTAATAAACTCCAAATCTTCAAATTCTAAAATATATGTATTTTCTCATTCTCTTGTCTTGGCGGTTTAATTGTGGAGTCATCATTTCTCGTACTAGAGAAATTATGACAGTCATCTAATATCCACAATTCTCTTGTTTTATTAAGGTAACCCATCTGTTGTCCCATCAACCCCACATACAGTCCACTTACTCCAGGAATTGGTGTCCACTTATTTCTTCACCTTCTCCACCGACACCCCCTGTAGCCTAACAATTAAACATGGTCCTTCGAGCCGGATTCTCAAACCAGAAAAGAGTAGTAACTGCAAACGAGAATAGAAGGTAATACATAAGTAGATCAAGATCTTCCTCATTAGTTTGTTTGAGACGCCGGTCCGTAAAGATTAATTAAACGCAAGGTAATCGTTCGTCGCGCAAATATTTAAAAAACAAAAAAAGTATAAGTGTTACATTAATTTATGGACGTAATTTCGGGAAAAAAAATCGTGTGAAGTTAAAAGTAAAATTAAATAAATTAAACAAAACGGAACTTTGCATGTATATTATGTGAGAAAAATAACTTATAAATTTGTGGAAATGATAAATCAGAATTAATAAAGGTATCGAGGAATTTACAAAATTTCAGCTATGTTCTAAATACAATTTTCTTTCTAAATTATAAAGAAAATTCTCAAAGTTCTAGCCTAGGACTAAAATTTTCTACGGAATACGGAGATTCCAAAATTGCATGTTTACCCCTAAAACTTTAACTTTTATTTAAACAATTTCAAAAAAAGGAATCTTTAGCAGTCCAAAAATTGCTCTTTTTCACATAAAGTTCATTCTGTCAACAAAGAAACTCGGCCTACAATAGCACATTTCCTTGACAACTTCCTATGGAAGATGACAAATTTCCCCTAAAAAATGTTGCTGTGAAAACAAAAAATTTAATCTACGTCTACACACGAAGAAAAAATACTCTGTGCCTACAAATTCGACTAAATTACTCAAAAAAGAAAAAAACGGGAGAAATTGGGCTAAAATAGCCTGAATTTGTATATCTCGTTAAAATTGATTTATACGACAAGAAATCTAATTTGCCCCCAAAATTGCACAGAGATCTCTGAATTTAGCATGACTTTTGTTATTGGTTTCGTTAAATTTGCATGCACGTGGTAAAAAATTTTATGAAATTATATCGGCAGGAAAACGTGTAAAAGGAAAATAGTTAAAGCACCGTTACAAAAATATATGTATATATTGAATCAAGCCAATTTTATTTTATACACAAGAATTTGCATTCCCTTTGGGTAACTGGAATTACCGTTATTTGCAACTGGGGTATTACATTAATTTACTTTGTTTCTTTTACATTTTCCCTTTCGATTATTTTATACAATTTCGTCTTACATTGTTTCATCTCATTTTCTTTTGCCCGCTTAAAATTAAATTCATATTCGCCCAAATAGTTATCATCACTTCGTCTTAAAGAGAGTGATATAGGTAGAGAAGAGATTTTGCCTAAAGCAGAAAAGGTGATGTGGCAGAGACATAAAATTAAAAACATTCAATGCAAAGTGAAATAAAGTAAAGCGAGAACAACAAAATTATTTAGTGTATAACAAGATATTAAAGCATCGTTAATATATTTTATTATAGCGTAAAATTTATTGTGGTGAAATAAAATTTGTAGAAACAATTCAGATTAACTGTGTAAAATATAAATTAATAACTCGGGTTTCGGGTCGCGCCATAATAATAAATCAACAAAACCAAATAAAATCTATAGACCAGCATCTCAAAGCTCAGGTAAAATTATTAGTGTATTTTATAACCCAAAGTAGATAACCAAGTTTAAAACTAACCCATATTATTGGTTTTATCTGAACACTGTGCATAAAGCCTAAGAGAAGAAAACACTCTCGCAGATACTATTCCAATACACACATACAAACTCAAACTGTTATACTGCATCACTATCTCTCTCAAGTATTCTCTCACCACATCTAAATCTGGTATACCGAACAGTGTTTCGTTACCACATCTTGCACACAGTGTTGGGTAACCTGAATTTTGAGGACAAAACAAAATCACAAAATTATTAAAAACTACATGCAGAAGAATAACTTATTATATCCATGGAACGAATGGAGAGTCTATTCATATTCATATGGCGAAACTGAAATATATAAAAAATCGTTTCTCATGAAAGAGAAATAATTTATTGGAAATTACATTCATACATTCTGAGTTGAATCTGGCAATTGATGCAGATAAAAACAGAATATTCTATCAAAAGCATTTTGAAATAATGATAAATTTGAACTAACAACGAATTAACTAACCCTAATTCATAATTATATTTCCATATATATCTATTTTCTATTTCTATCTGATTCATCATTTTATTTCCATATACATATCATTCTTTTGTTTTTTAAAATCACTCGATTTTGTTTTTTAAATCCACTCGATTCGTTTGTTTTTAAATTCATCGAAAAGAAAGTAATTGTGCTCTATCGTGGATATTTATGGGTTCCGGAATTTATAAAGTGATACTGTGAACATTTAACAAGTTGTATGCTATGCGTGGTCATGGTCGAGATTTGAAGTGAAATTGTTATTAAATTCTGTCTTTCGGCTATTGTACAATTACCAAAAAAGAGCTCTTTCGTATATTTATTTAAAAACCGTCTCAGTCGGTCAGGTTTCAAAACGACCTGTAGTTACATTTGTGTTCTTAAATGTAGCAGTCAAATTTCCAAAGTCGGGTTTACAATCAACCTACGAGCTATACATTCCCAACTGATGTGTAGCAATTATGTTCTGACTCATTACACACAAACTTTCGTCCGGTTTACAATTAACCAATAGCTAGACATTTCAACTGATGTATAGCAATTCGAAAGTGTAAGATAATTTCACTTAGCATATCTAAGGTTCAAACATTTTCACGCATTTTCTATTTCTGTCAACCAACGTACTCTTTTTTTATTCGTGAAAGCCCTTGCAATTATTTGGAAATAAAACGGGTTATGAAGTTTTCCGCCTGCTGGTTATAAGTGACTAGTTTACTTCACCTACCAACTTTTAGAGTTTTTACAATACCCTTTGGATTAAAGGTGATAAAAAACTTACATATTTGTCATTTGAAAGAAAAGAAATACCTAAGTTACCGATCTATTGAGGTTTCATTTGAAGATATTGTAAATTTGAAATTCATCGTACATTTGCCATTGTGACTCTTTACGGTGCTTCTTATAAGAGGGAAATTCATACTCTCTGTTATCTTGTATCTAGACATGACAAATCCCAAAGATATAGATGGCTGTATGGCAAATGAAAATACTGTCATGCCGCCACCTATTTATGAAAAATTTGCTTTTATTTGCAATCAAGTAACAGAGTTCTGTTCGAATTTTGAGAGTTTAGATATCGCGGATCAAACCGACTCTCTTCTGGAAGTCAAACTGGATGACTTAGAAGGGAGATGGGGAAAGGTTCAAGGTGAATATGAAAACTTGATGCTGTGTTCCGAATCTATTGTTTCTAATGAGTTAAAACAGAATGCAAAAGTTAACTTCAACATTTGCTCTGAGGCTTATTATGAAACACGAGCTCAAATTTCAGATATCTTAAGGATATCAATTAATACTGCACCTCGCAGGACAGCACGTCTAACTCTTAACCCTTACAGGATCTCAGAAACCCAGAATGTTAATACGTCCGAAGTCTGTATAAAGGTCCCTCCCTGTGACACAGAGATTTTTAAGGGTAGTTACGAAGAATGGCCATCTTTTCGTGACATGTTCACGGCCGTGTACGTAAATCACCCGAAGCTCACACCCGCACAAAAGCTCTATCATTTAAGGAATAAAACTCGAGGAAGTGCGGGCGCTATAGTAAAGCGTTAGCTTGGAATGCTTTGAAAACTCGGTATGAAAACAAGCGAGTTTTAGTAGACAACCAACTAAAAATACTGTTCGGTATTCCCGTAGCGAAATCTGAGGATAGTGAATCCTTGCAAAGGATACACTCGACTGTAAAGGATTGTCTGAGTACATTAAGTTCCCTCAGCGTTAAGGTTGAAACTTGGGATCCCATTCTGATTTATTTAATATCTACTAAGCTTCCCGAGGAAACTATTTCTCAATGGGAACAATCTCTCAAATCCCATCGTGAGCTACCAAGTTGGTCCCAAATGGATGAGTTTCTAATCAACCGATTCGAGGTTGTAGAACGCATATCAAGTTTCCGAAATTCCAAAATTCCCAACGAGATATACCCAAAATATTCGTCACAAAATCCAAACAAAGTGCAAACGTACACATCTCAAGAAAGGCTCTCTTCTTATTCCTGCCAGTTGTGCAACTCAGATCATAATATCCGGGTTTGTCCTGATTTCCGAAAATTTTCTGTTCAAGAACGCATCGATTTTGTGTTTAAGCAGAAACTCTGCAATAACTGCCTATCTGCAGCTCATTCGAAATCTAAATGTAAGAGCAAACGCGTGTGCCTCACATGCAAGAAACAGCATCATTCTCTGCTGCATTTAGATAATGGCAAAAACTTGAACAGTGACTCCCAAACTTCTCGAACATCTGGCGCTAATAAATTTATTAGTCAGGATTCCCAACGACTACCCGAACAACCTGTTCCTTCTACTTCAAAGGAGGCCTACGCGCGTGTTGACGCAAATTTTTCACAAAATAGTGAAACAATTTTGTTAAGGACCGCATTGGTTCAAATTGAGCATAGAGGTGAGCTCTTTACGATAAGAGCCTTAATTGACTCTGGATCTCAAAGAACCTTTTTATCGGAAAAAATTAGAAATCGATTACAAATTCCTTACCGTAAATCTCGATTTGAAATTGGTGGAATCGGAGGAGTAACTCAAATCGCAGATAAAGAATGCGAGCTACATTTATATGCCCAGAAACACAATGTCCGGTTTTCAATTAACGCGATCATACTCCCAAAGGTTACTAGAAAATTACCCGCTGTCTCTTTTCAAGTTTCCGATCATTCTGCTCTCCTAAGCCTCGACTTAGCGGATCCAGACTTCAATATATCATCCAATATCGATCTAATACTTGGCAACGACTCTGAGCGTTTCGTTAATCTTGACGGTATCAAGAAAAATGTTTATGGTTTCGCATCTGCTTACAACACCATTTTTGGATGGGTTCTCAGTGGGCCAATGCCGACTGAAGCAATCCATGCATTTACCACTAAGGTAGTCCCTTGTGAATCGGATGCTCTCAGTGGTGTCCTTCGGAAGTTTTGGGAGATTGAAGAAATCCCATCACACCCAGAGATTTCTGATTCGGATAAATTTTGCCAAGATCTTTACGCCACAACAACTACTCGTGATGCGGATGGCCGCTATGTAGTGAGGCTCCCGTTTAAAAGAGAATTCCCAGAAACTCTTTATCTTGGTTCATCAAGATTTATTTCCCTAGGACAATATACTAGAATGGAGAGGGCTTTATCAAAAGATCCCAATCTTCAGGATCAATATAACGCGGTACTTAAAGAATATATCTCGTTAAATCATATGGAGGAGTCTTCTTCTCAAGAGATATCGTCCCAAGGTAAATATTTCTCATTTTACCTCCCACACCACGCGGTGGTACGCCCTGAGCATAAATCCACCAAAGTGCGTATAGTTTTTAACGCATCCCGTAAATCCAATTCGGGAGTCTCTCTTAATGATGTACTCTATACTGGTCCCACGCTCCAAAGTGATCTAATTTCTACGATACTAAATTGGAGAAAGTATAAATACGTGTATAGTGGAGACATACAAAAAATGTATCGTCAGATCAAGATACATCCCGATGACAGAGCGTATCAAAGGATTTTGTTTCAAAAAGATCCAAAGGGCCCAGTTAAGGATTACCAACTGAACACTGTGACATTTGGCATTAGCTGCGCGCCCTTCCTCGCTATACGCACTTTATTACAACTCGCTTCCGATTGTGAACAGCAATTCCCTCAAGTTTCTGATATTATTAGACGAGAAACTTATGTCGATGATATCTTGTCTGGTGGATTTACAATCGAAGAAACTATTAAGTCTCAGAAAGCACTTATCTCAGTACTCAAGACTGCAGGTTTTCCTTTAAAGAAAATAACTGCAAATGATCCCAAATTGCTGGTTCACCTTCCTCCAGAAGATTTGTACGATTTGGATTTATTACGCTTCTCGGAAACTAGTTCCACAAAAACTCTTGGGATAAAGTGGAATGCATTAAGCGACAAATTCACATACTCTGCCCTTCCGACCCAAACTCATGACTCTGCCACAAAGCGTCAAATACTTTCTCAGGTGGCTCAACTCTTCGATCCTGCAGGATGGATAACTCCTGTGGTAATTAGGGCTAAAATATTTATGCAACAACTTTGGCTTGAGACTAAAAGTTGGGATGATGACATATCTCCTGATTCCCTGCATATTTGGAATAATTTATTGAATGATTTAACGCAGATAAAAATTATAGAAATACCACGTTGGATTCAATATATGCCTGACGATAAAGTTCAAATCCACGGCTTCTGTGATGCCTCCAAGGGGGCGTATTGTGCCTGTGTCTATCTCCGTTGTCAGACATCGACTCCTACTGTCTTCTCTCAGCTATTCGTAGCAAAAAGTAAAGTGGCGCCTCTAAAACATGTCTCGTTACCTCGTTTAGAGTTAAATGGAGCATTGTTATTGGCCCACCTCGTGAAATATGTGACGCAAATATTTGACGATAACATTGACTCGATTACACTCTGGTCAGATGCGTCCATTGTGTTAGGTTGGTTGTCCAAACCACCATACTCGTGGGAGACATACGTTGCAAATCGCACGTCTCAAATACACGAACTTGTTCCCAATGCTAAATGGAGATACGTGTCTACACATGACAACCCTGCCGATCTTGGGACTAGAGGATCTAAGCCTCGAGATCTCGTTCCCAACACGCTTTGGTGGAATGGTCCATCATGGCTCACTAATCCTGAATCGACTTGGCCATCGAAAAACCCAGTTATTCCAGAATTAGCAACGAAAATTGTTACATTCCATCAAGTTAGCACTGAATCAATCGATGTAATGTCTCGATTTTCTTCATATTCGAGAGCATTACGTGTGATTGCATACATTTTCCGTTTCTTCAACAATTCCCATCCTCAATGGAAAAATAGTCAAATGGTTCAAACTACGAATCTCTCTCAAAATGAGATCCAATTCGTCAAGTTTCGTCTAATATCTCTGGCTCAAAAGCAATATTATAATTGCGAATACGAAAATTTGAGGAAACGTAGTACTCTCTCTAATAAGAGCAGTTTACAAACTCTGAACCCCTTTTTGGACTCGAACCAAATCATTAGAGCAAATGGTCGCTTATCTAACTCATCCCTTCCGTACAAGGAAAGATACCCGATAATACTACCTGGAAATTCCCATTTTTGTCGACTTTATTTATCCCATTTACATGTCTTCCTGGCCCATGGAGAATGTAATTTAATGTGTAGATTTGTGCAAACGGAGTTCTACATTTCCCGCCTAAAAGCTCGCGTAAAGGGTGTCATACACAAATGTAAGATTTGTGTTATATACAAACATAGGGCCAGTTCACAAATAATGGCTCCTTTGCCACCCGAGAGGTGTACTTTCTCACCACCATTCCAAGTCTCAGGTATTGATTTTGCGGGCCCCTTTGAATTGAAAAGCTCCACTCTCAGAAAAGCTCCCATTACGAAAGGATATGCCTGCGTATTTGTGTGCTTCAGTACGAAGGCAGTCCATTTAGAAGCATGTAGCGATTTGTCGTCTGCAGCGTTTGAGGCTGCGTTTGTCCGTTTCGTCGGGAGGCGAGGGCTCCCATGTAGAATATTCTCGGACAATGGTCGCAACTTTGTTGGAGCTAGTAGAACTCTCCTTCGTGATTTTACACAGTTTCTACAAATATCGTCCTCTGATATTTCACAGAAGTATGCGGCTCATGGCTTTGAATGGAAATTTATTCCTCCCCATGCGCCTCATATGGGCGGTCTATGGGAAGCCGCCGTTAAAAGTTTTAAAATCCATTTAAAGAAAGTATCTGGTGCTCATAGATTTACATTTGAGGAATTTTCAACTATTTTGGCCCGAATAGAAGGAGTTTTGAACTCTCGGCCTATTTCGGCTATGACAGAAGATCCAGCAGATCTCACGGCCTTAACCCCAGGCCACTTTTTGAGAGGATCTCCCATATTAGCTTTCCCGGAACCTACAGCTCAGAAATTATCAATAATTAACAGATGGACCAAGTTAAAAGCACTCCATCATCAGTTTGCCCTGAGATGGAAAGAAGAATATTTAAGATCAATGCACAAGCGATACAAATGGAAATCTTCCATATCGAACTTAAAGGTCGACGACTTAGTAGTTGTAATGGATGACTTGCTTCCACCCTATGAGTGGCTTTTGGGGCGAATAGTGAAAACCTACTCCGGATCAGATTCGAATGTACGAGTTGCTGATATACGTATAGCAACAGGTATTATATCTCGGCCAATAGCAAAGTTGTGCTATCTACCCTTCTGTAATACCATTGAAGATACTCAGCCCGAATAATGTCTTGCACATCATCTCAAACTATTCATCACTAACATTTCCACTCATTAACCTCATATCATACATTTCAGATCTCACCAGCAGCGATCACCAAATGTTTACAAATGCAAGCTCTGTAATAAATTCCACGCGCTTAAAGTTTGCCCACGATTTTTAAAAATGACCCCTAAGCAGCGTAATATATGGGTTCTACGGGAGGTCTATTGCGTTAACTGCCTGGCAAGAAGCCACCGCTTTCGTGACTGCCGATCTAAAAACATGTGTAAGAAGTGTGGAAGGCCGCACAACACATTATTACATCCAAATTACACCGAACGCAAACGTAGATCGTCGAACAATACCACTAAGGAACAACCACCTCAAACCAAAGGTACCAACAACACTAACAACAACAATACTTCCGATAGCTCCAGTCAACAAACCTCTAACCAAAAAATTCTTTCCGAAGCTATACGTGCATTAGCGACCGTACTTTGTACTTCCCCTAAGTGAAGTCGTGGGGGAGCATGTCTAAACTCAAGTTTAGACTTATTCATAATATAAAGATACATTTGAGTTTATATAGATACATTTGAATTTAACTTACTGAATTATTGTGAATTATACCGCACATAAGCTTAAAATCAATGCTCTCATCACTATTACTAATTAATCAAAATGTTTATTGTGAATTATGTTATAATCATGGTTAATGTATGTAATAGCGCTTAAGTTTCTTGGTAAGCTTAGAGATTTACTTTCTTTCAATTCTTTCCCACGTCTGGAACGGTGAGCACAATCTCTAATAAACTCCAAATCTTCAAATTCTAAAATATATGTATTTTCTCATTCTCTTGTCTTGGCGGTTTAATTGTGGAGTCATCATTTCTCGTACTAGAGAAATTATGACAGTAATCTAATATCCACAATTCTCTTGTTTTATTAAGGTAACCCATCTGTTGTCCCATCAACCCCACATACAGTCCACTTACTCCAGGAATTGGTGTCCACTTATTTCTTCACCTTCTCCACCGACACCCCCTGTAGCCTAACAATTAAACAGTGTGCGTGAGCGTGAGTAAACTATTACTCACGTGCACACCTCTACTACCTTCATCATTCGGTTCTGTTGCCCGACCTTAATATTACTTCTGACTGATTTAAAAACCAATTCCTTCCCAATCAAATATGATATTTTATTTTATTTAAATATATGTATAGTATAAATCTAAAAACAATATATTTGATATCAAATCATGAAAATTGCACGATTATGTTCGTTATAAATCAGCTCGTATACCATTCGCTATGAATTGGAAATCATCCTAAGCGGCAAAAATCAAGAACATGTGCACCTATTTAAATGATATGGACGCAAAATGGTGAAAATCGGTACTATTGGCGCTGTTGCAGTTTACAAATATTTAAAGACCACCCCATTGGTGGACATGACATGTTGATACTTGCCATAATCTTAACGTAAAAATGTCGGTTTAAATGGTTCAGAAGTAAAATTTGAAATTCGGCTATCGAGAAAGATCACATTTCTTTTGTCAACCATGTATTTCAGTTATCAACCTCTCTGGTCAGTATTTTACTAAATTAAAAGAAAAAAGTTGTGGTTAATTGATCAATTGAAGACTAGACGATGTTAGGGATAAATACCTGTCGAAACTGTGTCGATTGGTACATTAAACTGGTACTTCGGAGCACAAAGGTCGTTTTCCCATGTAATAGCAATTACAAACATATTGAATTAAAAATTGGGATATATCCCAATCCGTTTCGGAACATATAAGGTAATCTGGACCTACATACCTGGTGTATCCAATCTTTACGGTTTTTGCTTGTAGAATTACAGAGGTAATTTTTTCATCTTATCTTGATTTCCCTGCATATTTGACTTCTTGACCATTGATTCTGATTCAATCTATTTCCTCCCGAGTTCTTCAGATAATTTGGTAGATGCTTAGAAGATTTAAAAAAATTGCCGCTCCTGAGAATTTTGCCGTTTTAATTTGAAATCAATAAAATACGTCTTGTTTCGACATGAAATTAATATTTTAATAGAAATGACAATTGTAAAATAATTCAAATGATATTCGGTTGTGAAAACCATCCGTAAGTGCTGATAACTAAGTGATAGTTTCGATAATTAATTACGGCAGGTCGTGTCATCCGAATTCAGGCAAATATTTACAAAATAGGCGCATTTAGTTCCTGCAACTGTATGTCTTCTAGCACAAACGTAAATCCATTGAAATAGATGAAACACTGTAGTAAAGACCCACGTGTGATTGTAAATATAGTATATTGATATTTAATTGGAAATGCAGAATTTTCATTACCACAAGGCAGCGTGTTAGGGCCTCTACTACATACGATTTTTACATCAGATATGCCATTTAGCGATAATGTTACTACAGCCACATATGCAGATGATACTGCTATCTTAGCCAGAGATGGTCTGTATCAAACTTTTTTAGGTTTGCGACTGTCGCAAAGTTGTAAACGTCGTAAACGTCACATACGCGTCGTAAATGTAGAAAAAGTAACAAAAGTCGCAAACTGAAAATACTTTAGTCGCGTCGGCTAGGCAGCGAATTCGATGATATCCAAGACGATGGTAGGTGCGAAGAAGTTTCAATTCTTAGGAATGTTCACAATTTTCGGTTTTAGTCCCCACATTTTCCCTATTGCTTTTTGCACGAGTACAGGGTAACCGTGGATTTCCTCGTCCTTTCTTAGCTTTAAGTTCAGTCTCCTGTCCAATATAACTCCAAGGTATTTTACACACTCACTAACGGGAATTTCGATACCACCTAAGAAAATAGGCTTGACCATGGGAAAACTTTCACAAATTTCTGCAGAAACTCACAGCAAATGCTGTCAAACTAAATTAAACAAGTATATACGGCCGTAAGTTCGGCCAGGCCGAATCTTATGTACCCTCCACCATGGATTGCGTAGGAACTTCTACTAAAGGCTGTCATCCACAATCGAATTACTTGGGTTGCGATAACACTTGCCGATGGCAAGGTATCGTAAAACTTTTTAACACTGTCTTCTAAATTGTAAGTTAGCCCATACGGGGTATATATTAAACAAAAAAGGCCGATTAAATACGTATATAATCTAGTTTGACAAAATTTTCTATAGAAATAAAATTTTGACAAAATTTTCTATAGAAATGAAACCTTGACAAAATTTTCTATAGAAATAAAATTTTGACAAAATTTTCTATAGAAATAAAAATTTGACAAAATTTTCTATAGAAATAAAAACTTGACAAAATTTTCTATAGAAATAAAATGTTGACAAAATTTTCTATGGAAGAAAAATGTTGACAAAATTTTCTATAGCAATACAATTTTGACAAAAATTTCTATAGAAATAAAATGTTGACAAAATTTTGTATAGAAATAAAATTTTGACAAAATTTTGTATAGAAATAAAATGTTGACAAAATTTTCTACAGAAATAAATTTTTTACAAAATTTTCTATAGAAATAAAATTTTGACAAACATTTCTATAGAAATAAACTTTTAACAAAACTTTCTATAGAAATGAAATTTTAACAAAACTTTCTATAGTAATAAAATTTGACAAAATTTTCTATGGAAATAAAGTTTTGGTAGATTACAAAATTTTCTATAGAAATAAAATTTTGACAAAATTTTCTATGGAAATAAAATTTTGACAAACATTCGAATAGAAATAAACTTTTGACAAAACTTTCTATAGAAATGAAATTTTGACAAAACTTTCTAGGGATGGTTTATATGGGAACTATATATAAAAATGGACCGATATGGACCAATTTTTGCATGGTTGTTAGAGACCATATACTAACACCATGTACCAAATTTCAACTCTTCCAAGAGGCTCCGGAGGTAAAATCTGGGGATCGGTTTATATGGGGGCTATATATAATTATGGACCGATATGGACCAATTTTTGCATGGTTATTAGAGGCCGTAAACTAACATCAGGTACCAAATTTCAACCGGATCGGATGAATTTTGCCCCTCCAAGAGGCTTCGGAGGTCAAATCTGGGGATCGGTTTATATGGGGGCTATATATAATTATGGACCGATATGGACCAAATTTTGCACGGTTGTTAGATACCATATACTAAGACCACGTACTAAATTTCAACCGGATCGGATGAATTTTGCTCCTCCAAGAGGCTCCAGTGGTCAAATCTGGGGATCGGTTTATATGGGAGCAATATATAATTATGGACCGATATGGACCATTTTTTGCATGGTTGTTAGAGGCCGTATACTAACATCAGGTACCAAATTTCAACCGGATCGGATGAATTTTGCCCCTCCAAAAGTCTCCGGAGGTCAAATCTGGGGATCGGTTTATATGGGGGCTATATATAATTATGGACCGATATGGACCAATTTTTGCATGGTTGTTAGAGACCATATACTACCATCAGGTACCAAATTTCAATCGGATCGGATGAATTTTGCCCCTCCAAGAGGCTCCGGAGGTCAAATCTGGGGATCGGTTTATATGGGGGCTATATATATTTATGGACCGATATGGACCAATTTTTGCATGGTTGTTAGAGACCGTACACTTAGACCACGTACCAAATTTCAACCGGATCGGATGAATTTTGCTGCTCCGGGAGGCTCCCCAAGCCAAATTTGGGGGTAGGTTTATATGGGGGCTATACGTAAACGTGGTCCGATATGGCCCATTTTCAATACCATCCGACCTACATCAATAACAACTACTTGTGCCAAGTTTCAAGTCGATAGCTTGTTTCGTTCGGAAGTTAGCGTGATTTCCACAGACGGACGGACAGCCGGACAGACGGACAGACGGACAGACGGACGGACGGACGGACATGCTTAGATCGACTCAGAATTTCACCACGACCCAGAATATATATACTTTATGGGGTCCTAGAGCAATATTTCGATGTGTTACAAACGGAATGACAAAGTTAATATACCCCCATCCTATGGTGGAGGGTATAAAAATGTTCAGGATTTCTTCTATTCAAAATTTGGTTTTCTACAGTAGGTTTACGACTTTTGCGACATACGTATTATACCGTCGCAAACGTATGTCACAAAAGTCACAGTTTGTGACAGGCCAACCCTGATCTTAGCATCAAGTCATTCACGTGCCGCAGCTTCAAGTTTAGTACAAACGCAACTTGAAGAAATTCAGAAATGGTTAACTAAATGGAATATAAAAGCTAATGCTGAGAAATCCATGCACGTAACCTATACCTTGAGATTGGGAGATTGTCCACGCCTTTCATTAAATGGCGTGTTTATACCTAGAGCGAACAGCGTTAAATATCTTGGAATACATATTGATAGAAAGCTTAGACTTTTCTCTAAGTAGCCAATAGGGTTGTTTCATTTTCAGATTTAATTGTGTTCGTTTAGTTGTTATATGTGTTTGCCAAATATAACAACTAAACGAACACAATTAAATCTGAAAATGAAAAAACCCTATTGGCTACTTAGAGAAAAGTCTAAACTAAGTTAAAAGAACAAAATTTTGATCTACAAAACGATTTTAAAACCCGTATGGACGTACGGTATACAGCTCTGGGGAACAGTCAGCACCTCTCATATTGAAATCGTGCAAAGATTTCAGTCAAAGACCCATAGAACAATTGTTAAAGCACCATGGTATGTTAGAAATTCTACGATTCAATGATTTAAATATGCCAACAGTTATGCAGGCAATTTGCAGATACAGTTCCAAGTATCTCAATAGACTTAGCTACCATCCAAATATCTTAGCTATAACACTCTTAGATGATAATGATGAGATTAAAAGTCTTAAAAGACTTCATGTTTTAGACTTCCCATTTAGAAAAAAAAACAAAAATATTCTTGTTAAACCTACATAAATAAGCACCATAATAGTATTTGATATTATAATTTCAAATAAGATTACGTTAAAAAAAGAAAATTTTATTAATTTTTAAGTTTAATAGAACTTGAAATATCTGTTATTTGTAATGTTTTATACAATGTTGTTTATTATTTCTTTGTAAATAGATTGCAAATAAAAAGTTTGAGAAAAAAACAAGTATATACGGCCGTAAGTTCGGCCAGGCCGAATCTTATATGCCCTCCACCATGGATTGCGTAGAAACTTCTACGAAAGACTGTCATCCACAATCGAATTAATTTGGTTGTGGTATCTTAAAACTTCTTAACATCGTTTTCTAAATTGTGAGTTAGTCCATACGTGGTATATATTAGACAAAAAAGGTATGTATAGGATGAAGTCTACAAATAATTATCGATATGGACTTTTGTACGGTACGTAGAGAGCCAGAATTGAAATATGGGGTCGCTTATATGTGGGCTATATACAATTATGAACTTGATATAGACCAATTTTTGTATGATTGGGGATCTATTTATCTGAGGGCTATATCTAACTATAGACCGATATGGACCTAGTTAGGCATGGTTGTTAACGGCCATATACTAGCACAATGTACCAAATTTCAAATGGCTCGGATGAAATTTGCTCCTCCAAGTGGCTCGGGATCGGTTTATATGAGGGCTATATATGATTATGGACTGATATGGACCACTTTCGGCATGGTTGTTAAATATCATGTACCAAATTTCAACCGAATCGGATGAATTTTGCTCTTCCAAGGGGCTCCGGAGGTCAAATCTGTGGATCGGTTTATATGGGGGCTATATATAATTATGGACCGATTTCGATCAATTTTTGCATGGGTATTTGAGGCCGTTTATTAACACCACATACCAAATTCCAACCGAATCGGTTGAATTTTGCTCTTCCACGAGGCTCCGGAGGTCAAATCTGGGGATCGATTTATATGGGGGCTATATATATAACTATGGACCAATGTGGACCAATTTTTGCATGGGTGTTTGAGGCCATATATTAACACCACATACCAAATTCCAACCGAATCGGTTGAATTTTGCTCTTCCACGAGGCTCCGGAGGTCAAATCTGGGGATCGATTTATATGGGGGCTATATATAATTATGGACCGATGTGGACCAATTTTTGCATGGTTGTTAGAGACCATATACCAACACCATGTACCAAATTTCAGCCGGATCAGATGAAATTTGTTTCTCTTAGAGGCTCCGTAAGCCAAATCAGGGGATCGGTTTATATGGAGGCTATATATAATTATATACCGATGTGGGCCAATTTTTGCATAGTTGTTAGAGACCATATGCGAACACCGTGTACCAAATTTCAGCCGGATCGGATGAAATTTGTTTCTCTTAGAAGCTCCGAAAACCAAATCGAGGGATCGGTTTATATGGGGGCTATATATAATTATGGACCGATGTGGACCAATTTTTGCATGGTTGTTAGAGACCATATACTTACGCCCTGTACCAAATTTCAGCCGGATCAGATGAAATGTACTTCTCTGAGCGCAAGCCAAATTTGGGGGTCCGTTTATATGGGGGCTATACGTAAAAGTGGACCGATATGCCCCATTTGCAATTCCATCCGACCTACATCAATAGCAACTACTTGTGCCAAGTTTCAAGTCGATAGCTTGTTTCGTTCGGAAGTTAGCGTGATTTCAACAGACGGACGGACGGACGGACATGCTCAGATCGACTCAGAATTTCACCACGACCCAGAATATATATACTTTATGGGGTCTTAGAGCAATATTTCGATGTGTTACAAACGGAATGACAAAGTTAATATACCCCCATCCTATGGTGGAGTGTATAAAAATAATTTTCATTACTTCAACCGATTTCCAAACAATCTCTTCTCTGTGTGTAGGCTTTGGTCTTACACAACAAATGTGCACCACTGTCCCACTGTAGGAATTGGTGGTATCTCAAACTTCATTTAATTTCCCACTGAAAATACAGGAAAACAAATTTTTTAATTAAAATTATTATCTTATGAAGTTTTAAGACCTAAATGTCATGCAAATGCTTAAGTTCTCTCCTTATAACCTACAACTAATTTGAAACATGATCTTGACATACATATGTGTGTATATGGCACAAAATAAATGATATGCTTTGCAACTACAAGGAACTCTGCTATATGTCTCATGGAGTGGGTATGACCCAGTTTTTACGGTCCTTCGTTTGTGTAAGGAAGGGCTCTTTCTCCATAAACACATATCCACTAATTAGTGAAGGCAATACCAACAAAAGGGAGTAGATTCCTGGACCCAGCGATGCAGTAATAAAAGGTCCCCAGGGTAAAATGGGCACTCGTTACGGCGACTTAGATATTTTGCCGCTTCAAGATGGCCTATAATTAGGGCTTTAAAGTACTTTAGTAAAGTATGTGTAAATGTTACGATAATATTAATATTCATTAAAATAACAAAAATAAAATGAAATACAGCAAACTCTTTATGCCAGAGCATAGCATAGGACAATGTGGTCCACGAAAAGCTCTGGCATAACATTCATAGTTCGAGGTTGGCTGAGCTCGTAAAATGAATGTTTATACGTTTACCGTCACCGCCACTAAGACTAGCAGAAAATTTTAACCAAAAAGGATCCATCTAGCCACCAAGGGACGTTTGTCTCTTTGTCCTTTTTGTTTTTGTATCATGTAAATAATTTACCCACATGCTATGTATGGACAAGTATTTTTTATGTGTTTGTGTCTGTTTGGTTATGTGTGTGTGCGTGTGAGTCTGTGCTAAAGTCGAGCTGGATATGTAAATTGCTACAAAGCATAAAAGTGGCCAAAAGCTCTCATATGAGATATACGAGAGCTCTTGATGTCCTTCGCACATAGAAATTTAGCAACACATAAGAGGTTGGCCTTCCATGAGAACGAAAGGGTTTACATTTTACTTGACTATTTTTATATAGGCTTGGAATAAATGAAGAATAGCATGTGGTGCAAGCTGCAACTGAGTGTAACAAAACTATGGGCAGATGCATCACCGTGGTGCAAGCAAAGCGTGCCCGCCTTGTATACAAACGATCATGGGTTCAATCCCAGTTTGACAAAAACACAAAACAAAATCTGCGTTGAAGTATACCCTCTCAGTAATTCTGGTGGCATTTCTCAATATTTAAAAGATTCTTTAAGTATTTGAAAGGAATCGGATTATATGGCCATTGCCAATGCACCAGGCGCAAAAGTCCAATGGATAGACCACCGGAGATTTTGGTGGCCTGTATTAAACAAAGCGAGGAACTTTCATTTTATGTCAAGCTTGGTTAATGCGCAAGTTTTGGAATGTCCATGGTCTGAGGCCGCAATGGCTTCACTTCGGCATATTATAGGAAATTTTCCCTATAATATGCCGAATATTTATATTGACCAGGGTCGATGAATAAGAAAGGAGAACGCCAATCGGCGGTCCAACTCATCACTGCTGGCGGCATTTAACTTATGGTAACCATTCGAAGGTGTCCATTTTCAGTTGATCTTATTAGCAACTAAACCCATCCTTTTGTTTGTTTACAAACTGCTCAACTTTGAGTGGCTTCTCATCGGAAAAAGTACTCGTAACACCGTGGCCCATTACAGTCTAACTTTTTTGTCCATCAGTGGGCTCTAGAACTTCAATGGCTTTAGTCCAAGCTCATTTTTACGCCCACCACCATAGAATCCATTTGTACCACATCGAAATATCGATTTTCAACTATATAAAGTATATATATTCTTGATCAGAGAGAAATTGTAAGACGATATAAGCATGTCCGCCTGGCCGTCTGTCTGTCTGTTGTAATCACGCTTCAGTCTTCAATAATGGCGCTATCGTTCTGAAATTTGACACAGATTCGTCTTTTGCCTGCACACAGGCCAAGTTCGGTCCAGGTGTTGATATAGCTCTCATAAAAACCCATTCCCCGATTTGGGGTCTTGGGCTTCTAGAAACCGTAGTTTCTATTCGATGTACTTAAAATTAGAAATCTAGATGTATTTTAGGATCACAAATAGGTGTGCCGAAAATGGTGTGAATCCGTCCTTTTTTTGGACCGATCTCCCGATTTTTTTCTTGGGATTCTAGAAATTGCAAATCTGGAGGTGTCGAAAATGGTACTGATCTCCCTATTTTACTTCTTGGGCTTCTAGAAACCGTAATTTTTTACCACATTCGTCTGAAATTGAAAATCTGGAGGTCGAAAATTGTGTGTATCGGTCCATGTTTTGGTATAGCCCCCATATAGACCGATCTCCCGATTTTACTTCTTGGGCTTCTGGAAACCGTAGTTTTTGTTAGAAATTGGAAATTTAGAGGTAGTTTAGGATCACAAATAAGCGTGTCGAAAATTGTGTGTATTCGTCCATGTTTTGGTATAGCCCCCATATAGACCGATCTCTCGATTTTACTTCTTGGGCTTCTAGAAACCGTAGTTTTTATCCGATTTGTCTGAAATTGAAAATCTGGAGGTATTTTAGGACCACAAATAGGTGTGTCGAAAATGCTGTGTATCGGTCCATGTTTTGGTTTAGCCCCCATATTTTTATACCTTCCACCATAGGATGGGGGGGGGGGTATACTAACTTTGTCATTCCGTTTGTAACACATCGAAATATTGCTCTAAGACCCCAAAAAGTATATATATTCTGGGTCGTGGTGAAATTCTGAGTCGATCTAAGCATGTCCGTTCGTCCGTCCGTCTGTTGAAATCACGCTACCTTCCGTACGAAACAAGCTATCGACTTGAAACTTGGCACAAGTAGTTGTTATTGATTTAGGTCGGATGGTATTGTAAATTGGCCATATCGGACCACTTTTACGTATAGCCCCCATATAAACGGACGCTCAGATTTGGCTTGCAGAGCCTCTTGGAGGAGCAAAATTCATCCGATCCGGTTGAAGTTTGATACATGGTATTCGTATATAGTCTCTAACAACCATGCAAAAATTGGTCCATATCGGTCCATAATTATATATAGCCCCCATATAAACCGATCCCCAGATTTGGTTTGTGGAGCATCTAAGAGAAACAAATTTCATCTGATCCGGCTGAAATTTGGTACATTGAGTTAGCATATGGTCTTTAACAACCATTCAAAAATTAGTCCACATCGGTTCATAATTATATATAGCCCCCATATAAATCGATCCCCCGATTTAGCTTGCGGAGCCTCTAAGAGAAGCAAATTTCATTCGATCCGGCTGAAATTTGGTACATGGTGTTAGCATATGCCCTCTAACAGCCATACCAAAACTGATCCACATCGGTCCATAATTATATATAGCCCCCATATAAACCGATCCCCAGATTTGGCTTGCGGAGCCTCATGGATGAGCAAAATTCATCCGATTTGCTTGAAATTTGGTACGAGGTGTTAGTATATGATCTATAACAACCATGCAGGAATTGGTCCATATCGGTAAATAATTATATGTAGCCCCCATATAAACCGATTCCCAGATTTGACCTCCTGAGCCCCTTGGAGGAGCAAAATTCACCCGATCCGGTTGAAATTTGGTACGTGGTGTTAGTATATGGTCTCTAACGACCATTTAAAAATTGGTCCATACCGATCTTAATTATATAACCCCCATTTAAACCGATCCCCAGATTTGACATCCGGAGCTCTTGGAGGAGCAAAATTCATCCGATCCGGTTGAAATTTGGTACGTGGTGAAATTTGGTACATTGCGCTAGTATATGGCCGCTAACAACCCTGCCAAAATTGGTCCCTATCGGTCTATAGTTATATGTAGCCGATCCCCAAAATAATCTACCAAAATTTTATTTCTATAGAAAATTTTGTCAAAATTTTATTACTATAGAACATTTTATCAAAATTTTATTACTATACAAAATTTTGTCAAAATTTTATTACTAGGCAAAATTTTGTCAACATTTTATTCCTATAGAAAATTTTGTCAAAATTTTATTACCATACAAAATTTTGTCAAGATTTTATTTCTAAGAAAATTTTGTGAAAATTTTATTTCTATAGAAAAATTTTTCAAAATTTTAGTGCTATAGAAAATTTATCAAACTGAATTATATACGTATTTAATCGGTCTTTCTTTTTTTTGTTTAATATATACCCCGTATGGACAAACTTACAATTGAGAAGACGGTGTTAAGAAGTTTTAAGATACCTTGCCACCAGCAAGTGTTACCGCAACCCAATTAGTTCGATTGTGGATGACAGTTTTTACTACAAGTTTCTATGCATTCCATGGTAGAGGGTACATATGTTAAGATTCGGCCTGGCCGAACTTATGTTTACTCGAACTATTGTTTACTTCTTGGACTTCTAGAAACCGTAGATTTTATCCGATTTGTCTGAAATTGGAAATCTAGAGGTATTTAAGGACCAGAAACAGGTGTGCTGAAAATGGAGCCTATCGGTCCATAGTTTTGTATAGCCCCCATATAGACCGATATCCCGCGTTTACTTCTTGGGCGTCTAGAAACTGTATTTTCTATCCGATTTGCTTGACATTTAAAATCTAGAGATATTGTAGGACCACAAGTAGGTGTTCCGAATATATTGTGTGTCGTTACAGAGTTTGATATACCCCCCTTATAAACCCGCCCTCCGATTTGAGGTCTAGATTCTGTAGGGTTTTCAGAACCACAATTATGTGTGCTGAATTTGGTGTGTATCGGTGCATGTATTTGGCATAGCACCCATATAGACTGATCTTCCGTTTTAAGTCCTTGGTCGTATATAAAACGTAGTTTTTGATAAGGCCGATTTCACTTATGGATGGTATTGAAGGCGCACTAATCATGAAAATTTCTTGAAACTGAAATTAAAATTTCCAGATTTTACTTCTCGTAATCATTTGAATATTGGGGGTCTACAGATCTACAGATTTTAGATTTCATCTAAAGGCGTTATTTAATCTTTTTCTTGCACACTTATACGAGATGTGTATGACTCCTCTAAAACTCAAATAAAAATGGTTCTTATAAATCCAGAATCTGATCTAGTCTTTAAAAATAGAATCTTTAAATTTATCTTCAGGAATTAATCTTCTTGGGAACAATATCTGTAATCAAACCCACTGAATTCCTATATATTATCAAATAACCCGCAACGACGAAGAGTTTTCAAAGGAAACTATTGTATTCGATTCATGGTGGTGGGTATGTAAGATTCGGCCCGGCTGAACTTACTGCTGTATATACTTGTTTTCAATATGTTTTGCATCCGATCTCGCGACCTGTTCAACTCACGAGGAAGTTTCTTACCACTAGAATGGGGATTTCGATCAAATAGGGCCTTCACTTTTCGGACCATTTCTGGTGCTGTTTTTTGCACATTTTTTGGACATAATGTAACACTGAGAGTATCACGATAATGTGCAATGGTACGAGCAACAATAGATATTTCAATCAAATATAAAGCAATCACACGATCTCTTTTGAATTTCCCCAAGAACAATGCTTTTGAAAGCTTGTAAAAAATAAAATGAGCTGCCACTGAATTAAATCTGGCCAGTGTCAGACGAGAGATTTAGAAATTATGGCAACCTGAAGCTGGTTGCAATGCTTATTAGCCATCCTGTATGATCTTTATTATTGTTTTGAAATCTTTTTCTTTAAGTTAACAATCGGTTTCAACCTTGTGTGTATATAGTTAGAGCATGCGGTGAAGAGTTCAATCGTGAAGTGTAACCCTTATTCAATAACCGCCTGAAAATTTCACAACCACTGTCCTAAGTTCCAGTAGTGTTGCATTACATTGGATGAAAATAAATTGTCCTGCCAACACACACAGGGATTTTTGTTTTGCGACAAAGACTCACTGGCTTTGGCGGCTGTACTGGAGCCACTGCAGAGCAAAAGGATAACAAGTGGGTGCCAAGGGATGAGTAGTAAAAAAAAAAAGCACACAGACACATTCCCTCATATCTCTTTTAGTTTACCCTTTAAGGGTACAACATTGTATGAAAATGTGTGTGAGCTGTATCCTCCTCTATCTCTCTCACACACTCGTTCCCTTATGCAATATGGAGTCGTGTTAAACACATAATTGTGTTTGAATGTGTGTGTGTGTGTTTGAATCTCAATTGGAGAAAACAAACAGTAAAAACTGCAGCATGAAATGACGGTCGCAGTATGATTTTCACCTCGGGGGCCTAGAAAACGACAACAGTAAAGATGACACTGCCATGAATAAACATAATGGCAAATGGCAAATAGAAAACATAAAACTAAAACACTGAAATGTGATTTAGTACAACACAGTTTTAGATAATAATGTGACTGACATAATAAACATAATTACAACAAGTATATACGGCCGTAAGTTCGGCCAGGCCGAATCTTATGTACCCTCCACCATGGATTGCGTAGGAACTTCTACTAAAGGCTGTCATCCACAATCGAATTACTTGGGTTGCGATAACACTTGCCGATGGCAAGGTATCGTAAAACTTTTTAACACTGTCTTCTAAATTGTAAGATAGCCCATACGGGGTATATATTAAACAAAAAAAGGCCGATTAAATACGTATATAATCTACTTTGACAAAATTTTCTATAGAAATAAAATTTTGACAAAATTTTCTATAGAAATGAAACCTTGACAAAATTTTCTATAGAAATAAAATTTTGACAAAATTTTCTATAGAAATAAAAATTTGACAAAATTTTCTATAGAAATAAAAACTTGACAAAATTTTCTATAGAAATAAAATGTTGACAAAATTTTCTATGGAAGAAAAATGTTGACAAAATTTTCTATAGCAATACAATTTTGACAAAAATTTCTATAGATATAAAATGTTGACAAAATTTTGTATAGAAATAAAATTTTGACAAAATTTTGTATAGAAATAAAATGTTGACAAAATTTTCTACAGAAATAAATTTTTTACAAAATTTTCTATAGAAATAAAATTTTGACAAACATTTCTATAGAAATAAACTTTTAACAAAACTTTCTATAGAAATGAAATTTTAACAAAACTTTCTATAGTAATAAAATTTGACAAAATTTTCTATGGAAATAAAGTTTTGGTAGATTACAAAATTTTCTATAGAAATAAAATTTTGACAAAATTTTCTATGGAAATAAAATTTTGACAAACATTCGAATAGAAATAAACTTTTGACAAAACTTTCTATAGAAATGAAATTTTGACAAAACTTTCTAGGGACGGTTTATATGGGAACTATATATAAAAATGGACCGATATGGACCAATTTTTGCATGGTTGTTAGAGACCATATACTAACACCATGTACCAAATTTCAACTCTTCCAAGAGGCTCCGGAGGTAAAATCTGGGGATCGGTTTATATGGGGGCTATATATAATTATGGACCGATATGGACCAATTTTTGCATGGTTATTAGAGGCCGTAAACTAACATCAGGTACCAAATTTCAACCGGATCGGATGAATTTTGCCCCTCCAAGAGGCTTCGGA
Source organism: Haematobia irritans (assembly GCF_050003625.1). Lineage (NCBI taxonomy): Eukaryota > Metazoa > Arthropoda > Insecta > Diptera > Muscidae > Haematobia > Haematobia irritans. The sequence continues at coordinate 207,466,097 of NC_134400.1, forward strand.
GGTCAAATCTGGGGATCGGTTTATATGGGGGCTATATATAATTATGGACCGATATGGACCAAATTTTGCACGGTTGTTAGATACCATATACTAAGACCACGTACTAAATTTCAACCGGATCGGATGAATTTTGCTCCTCCAAGAGGCTCCAGTGGTCAAATCTGGGGATCGGTTTATATGGGAGCAATATATAATTATGGACCGATATGGACCATTTTTTGCATGGTTGTTAGAGGCCGTATACTAACATCAGGTACCAAATTTCAACCGGATCGGATGAATTTTGCCCCTCCAAAAGTCTCCGGAGGTCAAATCTGGGGATCGGTTTATATGGGGGCTATATATAATTATGGACCGATATGGACCAATTTTTGCATGGTTGTTAGAGACCATATACTACCATCAGGTACCAAATTTCAATCGGATCGGATGAATTTTGCCCCTCCAAGAGGCTCCGGAGGTCAAATCTGGGGATCGGTTTATATGGGGGCTATATATATTTATGGACCGATATGGACCAATTTTTGCATGGTTGTTAGAGACCGTACACTTAGACCACGTACCAAATTTCAACCGGATCGGATGAATTTTGCTGCTCCGGGAGGCTCCCCAAGCCAAATTTGGGGGTCGGTTTATATGGGGGCTATACGTAAACGTGGTCCGATATGGCCCATTTTCAATACCATCCGACCTACATCAATAACAACTACTTGTGCCAAGTTTCAAGTCGATAGCTTGTTTCGTTCGGAAGTTAGCGTGATTTCCACAGACGGACGGACAGCCGGACAGACGGACAGACGGACAGACGGACGGACGGACGGACATGCTTAGATCGACTCAGAATTTCACCACGACCCAGAATATATATACTTTATGGGGTCCTAGAGCAATATTTCGATGTGTTACAAACGGAATGACAAAGTTAATATACCCCCATCCTATGGTGGAGGGTATAAAAATGTTTGCCCGCCAACCACAATGGAAATGTCAAGGGGCTTTTTCAGTTCCTTACAACAATGCTGCTCTTCCGAAAGTGTAAACTATGGAAATTTTGAGGCATAAATCGAAAATAGAATTATTTTTATAAAAGTCATACATGTGCGACATTACACAAGTAGTTTTAAACAAGCACGGAAATAGCTAGCGACGGGCTGAACCACTAACAGAAATATTTTCAGTACTTTATAAATCGTAGAAGTTGTGTCTCTAAGAAAATTTCTCAGAAATTTCCTACAAATTTTGTCTTTACAGAAAATTTCCTAAAAATTTTGTTATTAGAGAAATTTTCCTATAAATTTTTCTTTAACAAAAATTTCCTAAAAATGTTGTCTTTGAAGAAAATTTCATAGACATTTTGTCTTTAGAGAAATTTTCTTAGAAATATTGTCTTCAAAACTTTTCCTAAATTTTTTTTTTAAGAACAAATTTTGTCTTTAGAAAAAATTTCTTAGAAATTTTGTTGTCTTTGAAGAAAATTTCTTAGACATTTGGTCTTTAGAGAAATTTTCTTAGAAATATTGTCTTCCAAAAGTTTCCTAAAAATTTGTTCTTCAAAAAAATTCTTAGAAATTTTGTCTTTAGAAAAAATTTCTTAGAAATTTTGCCTTTATAGAAAATTTCCTAGGAATTTTGTCTTAGAAAATTTCCTAATTTTTTTTTTTTGAGAAAATATCTTAAACATTTTGTCTTTGGAGAAAATTTCCTAGGAATTTTGTCTTTAAAAAAAATTCTTAGAAATTTTGTTGTCTTTGAAGAAAATTTCTTAAACATCTTGTTTTTAGAGAAATTTTCTTAGAAATATTGTCTTCAAAAATGTTCCTAAAAATTTGTTCTTCAAAAAAATTTTTAGAAATTTTGTCTTTAGAAAAATTTTCGTAGAAATTTTGCCTTTATAGAAAATTTCCTAGGAATTTTGTCTTTCCTAATTTTTTTTTGGAGAAAATATCTAGACATTTTGTCTTTGGAGAAAATTTCCTAGGAATTTTGTCTTTAGAAAAAAATTCTTAGAAATTTTGTTGTCTTTGAAGAAAATTTCTTAAACATTTTGTTTTTAGAGAAATTTTCTTAGAAATATTGTCTTCAAAAATTTTCCTAAAAATTTGTTCTTCAAAAAAATTTTTAGAAATTTTGTCTTTAGAAAAAATTTCCTAGGAATTTTGTCGTTTTAGAAAATTTCCTTTTTTTTTTTGAGAAAATATCTTAGACATTTTGTCTGTGGAGAAAATTTCCTAGGAATTTGGCCTTTAGAAAAAAGTTCTTAGAAATTTTGTTGTCTTTGAAGAAAATTTCTTAGACATTTTGTCTTTAGAGAAATTTTCTTAGAAATATTGTCTTCCAAAAGTTTCCTAAAAATTTGTTCTTCAAAAAAATTTTTAGAAATTATAGACAATTTCCTAGGAATTTTGTCTTTTTAGAAAATTTCTTAGGATTTTTTTCTTTTGTCTGCACGCAGGCCAAGTTCGAAAATGGGCTTTAAACCGATCCCCCGATTTGGGGTCTTGGGCTTCTAAAAACCGTAGTTTTTATTCGATGTGCTTAAAATTGGAAATCTAGAGGTATTTTAGGACCACAAATAGGTGTGCCGAAAATGGTGTGAATCGGTCCATTTTTTGGAATAGCCCCTTTATAGACCGATCTCTCGATTAAAAACCGATGCCCCGATATTGTCTTTGAAGAAAATTTCCTAAATTTTGTTTTCTTTGGAGAAAATTTCTTAGACATTTTGTCTTTGGAGAAAATTCCTTAGACATTTTATCTTTAGAGACAATTTCTTAGACATTTTATTTTTTGTCTTTGGAGAAAATTTCTTAGAAGTTTTGTCTTTAGAGAAAATATTGTCTTCATATAAAATTTCCTTGAAATTTTGTCTTTAGAGAAATTTTCCTAGAAATTTTTTTTAGAGCAAAATTCTTACACTGAAAAAATATTGACCTAATATGGAAGATTATGCAACTTAAACTTTAGGACTCGAAATTTACGCAATGCAAAGGACAAAATTCATTAAAATAATTACATTTTAGTTAAAAGAAAGTTTTAAATCCTTGCTTCAAAATTTTTTTTCATTCAATTTAGGACACAAATCTTGAAATTTTGCGTCCCTTTGTTGAAGTTGTAGATCTTTGAATGTTCCTTAAAATAAAGAAAAATATTTTTAATTTAGAGAAATCGTCTTTAACTCAACTGACATATAGAATTTTTAAATTAAAATAAAAATGCATCAAATATAGGCTAAGACTTATTTTAAGGATTTGCATCTCTGGTTTAAAGTTTTTTTTTAGCGTTAAGAAAAGAGTTTTTACTTTGAAGTACTTGGCATAATTTGGATTTTGAAAATGGAATTTATTTGTACATGCATACCTTTATTAATATATCGCAAACAGAGAATAAAATTCGATGAATGAGATCTGTATCCAAATTTAATTTGATCGTTCCTAGATTTAAAGCCAGGGAGGTCCCTAAAAAATGTCTTTATTTTAAAGAAGCCGCATCTTTGGCTCGGAATCAATACCAAAATCCTTAAAGGAAGGTCAAAATTTTTGGATCCAAGTAAACTTTTTTTAGAGTGTAAAAGTATTGTTTGAGAGAAAATTCCCTAGAGATTTTCTTAGATTTTTCTTAGAGAAAAATTTCTTTTACTTTGATAGAAGTTGTGTGGTCTGTTATTTGGTATTGATTCCGAGCCAAAGATCTGTTTTTTTTTTAATATAGAAATTTTTTAGCGACCTATGTGGGCTTAAATCTAGGATCAATAACATTGAAATTAGAATAGGAATTTCATTTATCGAATTTTCATTATCTTTTCGCGGTGTATTAATAAAGCTATTCACGTACAAACAATGATACTTGAAAACTCTAAATTATAACGGATACTTCAAAGTAAAAAATGTTTTCATAAATCCAAAAATCTTTTACCCTATTTGAAGCGTTTTTATCTTACATTTTAAGATTCGACATTTCAGTAAATTTAAGGACAATTTCTTTAAATCCAAAATTTGTTTCCCTATTTTAAGAAAATTTGCCTTAGTTCAAGTACAAACGACTTTCCAAAATTTATGTCCTAAATTTAATAATTTATTTTTTTCTTTTTGAAACAAAGATTATAAACTTTATTTTAATTAAAATTTCATTAGTTTAAAGAAATTTGTCCTAAAACATAGGTACTGTAATCTTTAATATTACGTAAATATTTGTTTTTTCAGTGTAGTTTAATTACTATTTTCGTTAAAACCAACTCTAAACATTATTTTGAGAAATTTGTTTCCAAGTTATAAATCCATAAATTGTTAATTTTATGAATTCCTTTGTGAAATTCTCGCGAAATTAATGCCATGATCCTGTTTTTAACATTTCCTAATAAAACAGCTAACTTAAAATTAACTCCCAAAATTTCATTTCACTTCAAGTGTTCAACAAACATTTCTGAAAAAACATGAGTGGATTAGTATTAACTACTGGAAAAGTATGCCAATTCATAGCACCAGTCTTTGGCTAAAGCCAAGAAAATATTAATTAAAATCTTGTGGAGGCTGTATGGTATGAAATACTGTGACAAATCCACAACAATTTGTGACTGCCTTACCATGACATCTTCAAGCAAAAACTCTCTGGGGACCACACACAAGAAATTGCTGCCATTCATTTTCTCAGTATGATACCACTTTTGGAGAACAAGAAGAAGACCAGTTTATAAATTAAACACTACTGATATCCTGTTGTGACATTCATGTTTCACAGTTATTATCCTATGGTATCTAGAATAAGACAATCTGAGACTGGTTCCTTTCAGAATGAAAAGGAATACTTAAGGACGTCAAATCAAGTAATTCGTAGAATAAAATACTTATATAATTCTAGAAAGAAGCTAAAATAAATTTGTTAGCATAAATAATACCATGTATGGGATATTATACACAATACTATTAATTAACGAGATTGTTTCATGGCCTATATATCCATACTGAAAAGTACTTTCCCCGAATAGCTCTGTTAGGCTCTTTAAGCGAAGGTCAACATCTGTGGATTTGAGTACTTCCTTTTTTTTGTGAGTGGATATGCGGAATTCCCCGTGGTATATGCACTAGCATACCATAACGTAACACCATAGCAGTTGTATGTCGTTTATGAAACTGCTCTATAAGAAGGATCCATATTATAGTCCGTAATTGGTGTCCAACATTATGTGCTACACCACACGTACTCGGCTATATTACAGGTGGTCCAAGGAAAGCAAACAAAAAAAATGGACTAACTCCTTCTGGTCTTAGGCCTCTCTATCGAGTGGTAATCGGGCAGATATAACACAAATATTCACTGACGCTTTATTGTATAATTGCGATGAATTCCTTTACTCATTTTTTTACAATATTTTTAAATAAAAACAAACACATCATCCTATATCATATATCTGGTATTTCTGTCCGAATTATTTTTTACAGTAGTCCCATGATTTCTCACTTTTTAGCGCTGGATTATTCTTCGGGCCTTAACGTGGCACTATGGTTAGCATGTCCGCCTTGTCTACCAAGAATTGTGAGTTCAACCATAGTTTCGATCAGGGCTGTGGAGTCGAGCCAATTTTGCTCGACTCCGACTCCAGCATTTTTCATCAGCTCGACTCCGATTCCGTCTCCGGAGTCGACTCCGGGTAATATAACTAAATCTCATTTTAATACCACTAATTTGTAGTTCTATTGTGGGGGTACCGTAAGTGGATCGATATAAAGTATCGTATCTATTTATGTGTGCAAAGAAAGGTCTTAATTTTACATTAGATGCCAATTGAACTCTATATTTCAAATTTAGGGCAATGTTTAATAAATAAAATAATGATATAAATACCCATCATAATATGAGAAGATACCAATAGTATATGTATTTGTAAACCAAAATTATTGACGTAACACAATTTTAACAAAAAATAGAATTGCAAGGAAAGTCTAAAGTCGGGCGGGCCGATTATAATATACCCTGCACAACTTTGTATTTAGATCTACATTTTGATAAAATCTCAAATCAGACTTCTACAAAATCTCGGGCAATATTTGGGAAATATTTATAATTGTTTATACAATTTCGCAAAAATGCATTTATGATGCATCCATTGAAAAATTTGAAAATTTGAGTCATTTCTACAAGTTTTCGACTTAGCAGTGAGTATCAGTGAGCATACAATTTTGGAAAAATTTTTGTCTAGTAAATAAAATTTTCTACAGAAACAAAATTTTGACTAAATTTTCTATAGAAATAAAATTTTGGCAAAATTTTCTATAGAAATCAAATTTTGACCAAATATATAGAAATAAGAATTTTTATAGAAATACAATTTGGCAAATTTTTTATAGAAATAAAAGTTTGAAAAAAGTATCAATAGAAATACAATTTAAAAAAAATTATGTAGCAAACAAAATTTTGCAAAATTTTCTATAGAAATAAAATTTTGCAAAATATTCTATAGAAACAAAGTTTTGACTAAATTTTCTATAGAAATAAAATTTTCACTAAATTTTATATAGAAAAAATATTTCTATAGTAATAAAATTTTGGATACATTTTTGTAGCAGTGAGTATCGGTGAGCATCAGTAAAAAAAAAATTGAGAAAATTTGCTATAAAAATAAAATTAGACAATTTTTTCTTGTAGAAATAAAATGTTGAAAAAAATATCAATAAAAATTCAATTTTAGAAAAATTTTTGTGTAGTTAATAAAATTCTGCAAAATATTCTACAGAAACAAAATTTTGACTAAATTTTCTATAGAAATAAAATTTTGACAAAATTTTCTAATAAAAAAAATCTATTACTATAAAATTTTGGCAAAATTTTCTATAGAAATAAAATTTTTATCAAATTTTGACCAAATTTTCCAATAAAAAAATCTATTACTATAAAATGTTGGCAAAATTTTCTATAGAAATAAAATTTTGACTAAATTTTCTATAGAAAAAAAAATATTTCTATAGTAATAAAATTTTGAATAAATTTTTTATACAAATAAAATTTTGACAAAATTTGCTATAGAAATAAAATTTTGACAAAACTTTTTATAGAAATAACATTTTGACAAAATTTTCTTTAAAAAAAAAAAACAACTTTTAAAAAATTGTCTGTCAATATTCCACATATGTATATGGCCTTAAAATAAAATTAAAAAAAAAATAATTTCGATTGTTCGAAATATTTCAAATAAATTGATATGGGCATTGAAACATTCTAGAAACATAAAAAGATAGCCATAATTGGAAGTTGACTTTCATTTACAATCAAGCTGTACATTGATCGAATGAATAACGCAATGGAAACTAATTTGCGTAAAAACTTGCTTAGTTACAAAAAATGTGAAGTGAAAAATTTGGTTTAGCCGGAGTCGAGCAAAATTTTTACGACCCCAGCAAAATCTTCAGACTCCGACTCCAAGACTCCGACTCCGGCTCCACAGCCCTGGTTTCGATCAAAATGTTTTTCAGCGGTGACATTTCTCATTGTATCAACGACTCTAAAAGTAGTTTTACCGTAATGTGAGACACCGGTCGGACACAAAGGATTTCATCTTTATACCCAAATGTGTGTAAGAGGCAAGTCGCCGTTTTTGGAACCACAATAGACTGTACGAGTATAGTCCAGCAAAAAAATTTTGAAGTTCTCCTTTGAAAATATTTGAGGTCAAACGTTTCCGACAATCGTTAAAATTCATTAAAAATTATAAAAAAATTATAAAAAATATTTATTTGACACAATATCACAGAATTTTTATACCCTCCACCATAGGATGGGGGTATATTAACTTTGTCGTTCCGTTTGTAACACATCGAAATATTGCTCTAAGACCCCATAAAGTATATATATTCTGGGTCGTGGTGAAATTCTGAGTCGATCTGAGCATGTCCGTCCGTCCGTCCGTCTGTTGAAATCACGCTAACTTCCGAACGAAACAAGCTATCTACTGAAACTTGGCACAAGTAGTTGTTATTGATGTAGGTCGGATGGTATTGCAAATGGACCATATCGGTCCACTTATAAACGGTCCTCGGTCCCATATAAACGGACCCCAAATTTGGCTCGCGATTGCTCTAAGAGAAGCAAATTTCATCCCATCCGGCAGAAATTTGGTTCATGGTGTTAGTATATGGTCTCTAACAACCATGCAAAAATTGGTCCACATCGGTCCAAATTTGGCTTGCGGAGCCTCAAAGATAAGCAAATTTCACCCGATCCGGCTGAAATTTGGTACATGGCATTAGTATATAGTCTCTAGGTTAGGTTAGGTTAGGTTAGGTTAGGTGGCAGCCCGATGTATCAGGCTCACTTAGACTATTCAGTCCATTGTGATACCATTCAAAAATTGGTCCATATCAGTCCATAATTATATATAGCCCCTATATAAACCGATCCCCAGATTTGAACTCCGGAGCCACTTGGACGAGCAAAATTCATCGGATCCGGTTGAAATTTGCATCGTGGTGTTAATATATGGCCTCTAATAATCATGCCAAAATTGGTCCATATCGGTCTATAGTTATATATATCCGATCCCCAATCACACAAAAATTGGTTCATATAGGTTCATAATCATGCTTGCAACTCGAGCAAAAGTAATCTAGCAAAATTTTATTTCTATAGAAAATTTTGTCGAAATTTTATTCCTATAGAAAATTTTGTCAAATTTTATTTCCATAGAAAATTTTGGCAAAATTTTATTTCTGTAGAAAATGTTGTCAAAATCTTAATTCTATAGAGATTGTTGTCAAAATTTTAAATCTTTTTAAAAATTTGTAAAAAATTTATTTCTGTAGAAAATTTTGTCAAAAAGTACTCTTGACGCATTAAACTCATTCCACAGTCAAATACAATTTACAATGGAGTTAGAGAAGGATAACAAGCTACCATATTTAGACTGTAACATACTGAGAGATGATAATTGTTTGAGGCTGAATTGGTATGAAAAACCAACAGCTACTGGACGACTAATAAATTATAATTCAAAACACAATAAAAGTATAATCCATATGACAGCAATCAATTTTATAGGTCGAATCTTAAGGATAAGTGATGCAGAATTCCACAAGGAGAATGAAATAAAGATAAGACAAATATTGACCACAAACGATTTTCCAAATAGAATAATAAGCAGACTAATAAATCGCGTTAAAAATAAAACACTTGACGAAAACATTAAAACTAAGACTATTGAAGAGCCGGACCATAATAAGGATAAGTCATACAAACCCATGACTTACGTTGAAGGATTCTCAGAGCGTTTTTTCAAATCGGACGTATATAACAAGGACAATATTCAAATTGCTTCACGCACATCGAGAACAGTAAAGGAATTATTCAGAACAAAGTCAAAAATAAAGAATGAGGACAGGAGTAACATAGTATACAAAATTAAATGTAATGGAGACAAGTCCAACATATGCCCAATGGCACTACAATGACCAAACTTAAGACAAGACTTTCGTCGCATAAATCAGACCTTAAAGCTGTAGACAAATCATTAGAGCAAAAAACAGCACTTGCAGCTCACTGTGCAACAACAGGACACAAGCCCAATTTCACAGACGTCGAGATACTTGCTCAAGAGAATAATCATAGACGAAGATACACTCTTGAGATGCTCAATATAATAGATCTCTCTCCTGACAAAAGAATGAATTTCAAAAAAGACACGGAAGAATGCGCCAGAATGTATCGACATATTATAAACAAGCATCGACACAAACGAAGTTTAGTGTACGGTGAATTGCGAAACAAACAGCAGCACAAGAACTCAAGTTAGTTATTTTTCGATAAAATATATTTTCAATAACAATTGTGATTTTTGTGAACATTAAATGTAATTTAATTTTTGTATTTTATGTAGATACAAAATCCCAGAAGATGGTTAGTGGCACTAACCGAAATATTGGAAATAAATATTAAAACTAATCAATAATCGATTGTTTCTATGACCTCAAGCCGAACAAAATTAATAATCAGAATAAACATAAAATAGGTAAACAACACTCAAAAATATTTTTAAAAAATGTTATTTCTATAGAAAATTTTGTTAAAATCGTATTTCTATAGAAAATTTTGTCCAAATTTTACTTCTATAAAAAATGTTGTCAAAATTTTATTTTGTCAAAATTTTATTTCTATAGAAAATTTTGTCAAACTTAATTATATACGTATTTCATCGGCCATTTTAAGTTTAATATATACCACGTTTGGACTATGTGGTATATATTTCGGTATTAGGAAGTTTTAAGATACCTTGTCATCGGCAAAAGTTACCGCAACCCAAGTAATTCGATTGTGGATGACAGTCTTCAGTAGAAGTTTCTACGCAATCCATGGTGGAGGGTACATAAGCTTCGGCCTGGCCGAACTTACGGCCGTATATACTTGTTTAATTTACATCCAAAACATTGTATTCGGATCACACCTAAAGAAATGATGCAATTTCTCTGCAACGGCTGTTGAAATGGAGAACTTCCGTCCTATGACAAGCCCCTGTTAAATTCATCGCTTCTGCGTCAATTTTGTACCACTTCCAGATCCAAAAAGAATATTTTCATTACTTTTTTGACGACGCTTTTTTTGCTGGGAGTATCAGTGAGCCTAAAAATAACATATAATGCAAAAAACCGCACGACTCATTGATGATTGAAAGTTGGCTGGTGACTCGGTTCGTAGATGATTGATAGTATTAGAGAACCTCGATTCGTTGATAGGATCGTCGGTTTGTTGTTGATCGGTAGTCGATTAGAACTTCGCTTTGTTGATAAGGACTGCGCTTTGTTGATAAGGACTTCGGTTCTTAGACACCGGTCGAACACAAAGGATCTCATTTTTATAGCCAAGTGTGTGTAAGAGGCAAGTCGCCGTTTTTGAAATCACAATGGACTGCATAGTCTCAGTGAGCCTAAAAATAACATATAATACAAAGAACCGCACGACTCATTGATAATTGAAAGTTGGATGGGGACTCGGTTCGTAGATGATTGATAGTATTAAAGAACCTCGGTTCGTTGATAGGATCCTCGGTTTGTTGTTGATCGGTAGTCGATTAGAACTTCGCTTAGTTGATAAGGACTTCGAAAATTGGTGAGAAATTCGGTTCTTAGACGATTGTTAGTTTTTAGAACTTCGATTCGATGATCGAATAATATTGATTTGTGTGTAACCACCACTGTGGGATAGGGAGCATCCTTATTTGGACATTCCGTTTTTAACTCATTCATAAATTGGCCTCGGAGCACATAAGGTATATAAAGCATTTTCAATGAAACCTTTTTTTAAATCAAATGAAACATTTATAGAATGAAGCGAATACTTTTTCAAATACTGCATACTTTCCTTCTGGATGGAAGAACTGGAAGGCAGAAGTCCCCCGTGGGGTAGTATGGGTCCGAAGATATTAGTGATGGAACTACAAACCCGAAGGTCCCAGTAGTTTTTCAAAGCTCCAGTCAGTTGACTTAGTTACATTTGGTGGGAGCCACCGTGGTGCCTTGTATACTTCGGTTCGTGGTTTCCCCCACTTCCGACCGAACACCAAACAGTTTTTCGGCGGTGGATTATCTCCTCTCAGTAATGGTGGTGACTTTTGTGAGTGTTTTAAAGCTTCTCTAAGTGGTTAGACCACAATGTGGAACGCCGTTCGGATTCGGCTATAAAAAGAAGGTCCCTTGTCATTGAGCTAAACATAGAATCGGGCAGCTCTCAGTATTAAGAGAGAAGGGCACCACTGTGGAATCACAATGGAGTGAATAGTCTAAATGAGACTGAAAATATCGGGTTCCCAACATACCTAACCTAACCATCATTTGGTTGCCAAAGGTCAGTTCAGTTGATGAACTGGTTGAGAACTAAATCATCTTCCCTTAATTTAATGTGTTTAACCAAAATCATATTGGCATAATAGTATAAGGTCGTCAATTTGTTCTTTTAGTATTCACGCTGGTTGATTGGTGATTTATGCTTGTCTGGTTGTTCGGGTATGTGTTTGCTTCTTGGTTAACTAGTCTTCGGGTGTATACTTAATTGTGTGTCGGTTGACCGACCAGTTGTTCGTAGCCATTTGTTAATATAGGGTGGACTAGTAATATACAGCAAAATTCCATAGATTTATATGAGGCCATAAAATCGTCATCACAAAACATATTAAAAACCTCTTACGTTTAAACCATTATGAACTTAAAGGAAGCTCATGAGCATATATCCAATAGAAATTCCTTTGCATTTTGCAAATCCCAAAAATTCAATCCAAATGTATATTCTTGAATATTTTCAATACCCTCTACAGATGCAATCAATGTTTGTTCAAACTGCAAAATAGGGCATTATTAGCGATAATCGAATGCAAATTTTGTTTAGGTTTACGATTTGTTAAATTCAAGCAAATAAGGATAACAAAAAGGGTGTTTGTTCAGTACTATGCTAATATTGGAAAAATGCACATCGAAATAGAAAAAAAACATGTTTAATACATGCACAAATTTTAATCATTCTATAATCTTAAAGCTATTCTGGGATGAGGGTAATATTATTGTACAGGAAAGAGAGCAATATATATAGAGGGAGGAAAGGGGACGGCATATTGTCATAAACATATTTTCACACAATCACACACTAAGTCTCTTACACAGATGGGCCATGGTTAACAATTCCATTATTCATTCTATATTTTATTATTTATGGGTGGAAAAATGCCGGTATAAAATCAATCATAAAATGTGTGGAAAAAGACTTTCAGCACAAGCTCAAATACACTGCCACACACACACACTCACATACACATACGCTCTGTATACTTGTCGCTCGCAGGCTTTTCTCTATTTTCACTTTGATGATGGTAGTGGTGAGAATGATGATGCTGACGATGGTTTGCTTCAATGAAAAATGCTTTTCTTTGGCAATGTAAGGCAAAGAAAAAATATTCCTCTAGAGAATATTAAAAATACTGAAGTACTATGGGGAAAAAGTGGGGGCCACCAAAAACTGAAAGTAAAAGTCCCACATGTATAAAAGGAAAATGTTTTCCCAATATGTGCAAACTTCTTGTAAACTTTTACACGCATATACAAATGCATATACACATTTACAGCTATTCTAGCACAGCTCTCATCGGATAGGACATTTCCCTTAGTAATAATCGCTCACAGTCAAAAATACTTGAATGCAAGGCTGGGAAGAAAAACCACAAATCATGAAACTGAACACTGTAGTTGTATTTCAATAGGGCAAGAATTGTTTTTCAAAGTTTTAAAACTTTTAGGAATATGACAATAGACATTTTCGGCTGGACTTGCATAAAAATAGTAATAGGTTCTTAGTAGAGAGTGACACGAAATCGTCGGGACATGCGTAACGTGAATCATCTGAGTCAGGAACAACTTTCATAGCACATTCCGATGAAATAAAGCCTATGATATAATCGTACGATTTCAAATGTAAATTCTATAAACTTTTACCAAATTCGGGAGACCGGTGTATTTGAGTGTTATTTCTAATTTTTGGTTAATCCGATAGCAATCGCGGTCTATTAAAGCCCAAGAACAAGAAATATATATGGGAGCTATACCAAACCCAGTATGTACATACCTCTGCAGGTTGGGTGATATGTACACGTAACGCTACACACAAAAAAATTTTTTTCTGGTTCAATCACGAAATTAATTGATCCAATTAATTTTTTAATTGAAATGTCTTCAATCACAGAAATGATAGTATCAATTAAAAAATTAATTGAAGGTCAATCAAAAAATTAATCGATCTAATTAAAAAATTAATTGATACTATTAATTTTTGTGATTGAATTTTGTTTCAATTAAAAAATTTGTTGAATCAATTAAATTTTTAATTGAATATTTTTTTAAAACTCAATTAAAATTTTAATTGGAAAAATTTTCGTGAAATTTTTTTCTGTGTACCAAGTAAAGCGTTACATATATCCATATCGGTTCATAAATTTTGTACGTAATGTTAGTACACAAAAAAATTTTTTTTTCTGATTCAATCACGAAATTAATTGATCCAATTAATTTTTTAATTGAAATGTCTTCAATCACAGAAATGATAGTATCAATTAAAAAATTAATTGAAGGTCAATTAAAAAATTAATTGATCCAATTAAAAAATTAATTGATACTATTAATTTTTGTGATTGATTTTTGTTTCAATTAAAAAATTTGTTGATTCAATTAAATTTTTAATTGAATATTTTTTAAAACTCAATTAAAATTTTAATTGGAAAATTTTTCGTGAAATTTTTTTCTGTTTATGCGCTCCATAATTACATATAGCTCCCATGTAAACCGACCCCCACCCCCTAAGATTTAACTTCGGAAGCCTCATGGAAGAACACATTTTATCTGATACGGTTGAAATTTGGCCCTCTAATTACCATGCGAAAATTGGTTCATATCGATTGATAATTATTAATAGATCCCTCTACATAAGACGATCAAGATCTAAAGGGTCTTATCTACACACAAAATTTTTTTTCTGATTCAATCACGAAATTAATTGATCCAATTAATTTGTAATTGAAATGTTCTCAATCACAGAAATGATAGTATCAATTAAAAAATTAATTGAAGGTCAATTAAAAAGTTAATTGATCCAATTAAAAAATTAATTGATACTTTTATTTTTGTGATTGATTTTTGTTTCAATTAAAAAAATTGTTGAATCAATTAAATTTTTATTGAATATTTTTTAAAACTCAATTAAAATTTTAATTGGAAAAATTTTCGTGAAATTTTTTTGTGTGTAAGTATTTACTCTGCATTTTTATACTATCCACCATAGGATGGGGGGTATATTAACTTTGTCATTCCGTTTGTAACACAACGGAATGGGTAGTGGTGAAATTCTGATTCGATCTGAGCATGTTCGTCCGTCCGTCCGTTCGTCAGTCTGTTGAAATCACGTTAACTTCCGAACGAAACACGATATCGACTTGAAACTTGGTACAAGTAGTTGTTATTGATGTAGGTCGGATGGTATTACAAATGGGCCATATAGGTCCACATTTACGTATAGCCCCCATATAAAGGGACCCTCAGATTTGGCTTGCGGAGCCTCTAAGAGAAGCATATTTAATCCGATCCGGCTGAAATTTGGTACATGGTGTTGGTATATGGTATCTAACAACCATGCAAAAATTGGTCCACATCGGTCCATAATTATATATAGCCCCCATATAAACCGATCCCCAGATTTGGCTTGTGGAGCCTCAAAGAGAAGCAAATTTCATCTGATCTTGCTGAAATTTGGTACATGGTGTTATTATATGGTCTCTAACAACCTTGCAAAAATTGGTCCACATCGGTCCATAATTATATATAGCCCCCATATAAACCGATTCCCAGATTTGGCTTGCGGAGTTTCTAAGAGAAGCATATTTCATCCAATCCGGTTGTAATTGGGAATATAGAGTAAGTATATGATCTTTAACAACCGTGCCAAAATTGGTCCATATCGGTCCATAATTATATATAGCCCCCATGTAAACCGTTCTCCAGATTTGACCTCCGGAGCCTCTTGGAAGAGCAAAATTCATCCGATCTGGTTCAAATGTGGAACGTGGTGTAAGTATATGGTCTCTAACAACCTTGCAAAAATTGGTCCACATCGGTCCATAATTATATATAGCCCCCATATAAACCGATCGCCAGATTTGGCTTGCGGAGCCTCTAGGAGAAGCATATTTCATCCGATCCGGTTGAAATTTGGAACATGGTGTTAGTATATGGTCTCTAACAACCGTGCCAGAATTAGTTCATATCGGTTCATAATTATATATAGCCCTCATATAAACCGTTCTCCAGATTTGACCTCCGGAGCGTCTTGGAGGGGCAAAGTTCGTCCGATCCGGTTCAAATTTGGAACGTGGTGTTAGTATATGGCCGCTAACAACCATACAAAAATTGGTCCATATCGGTCAATAGTTATGTATAGCCGATCTCCAATCACACAAAAATTGGTCGATATCGGTTCATAATCAGTTGCCACTCGAGCCAAAAATAATCTACCAAAATTTTATTTCTATAGAAAATTATGTCAAAATTTTATTTCTATAGAAAATTTTGTCAAAATTTTATTTCTTTAGAAAATTTTGTCAAAATTTTATTTCTACAGAAAATTTTGTTAAAATTTTATTTCTATAGAAAATTTTGTTAAAATTTTATTTCTATACAAAATTTTGTTAAAATTTTATGTCAATAGAAAATTTTGTCAAAGTTTTACTTCTATAGAAATTTTTGTCAAAATTTTATTTTTATAGAAAATTTAGTCAGAATTTTATTTTTATAGAAAATTTAGTCAGAATTTTATTTTTATAGAAAATTTTGTCAAAATTTTATTTCTTTCATTCGTTTGGTTTTGTTATTGTTGGTTTTTGTTCTTTAATCAATGTTGTTGTTTTTTTTTTATTTCAGCTTAAAACCATACATTGACTAAACTACAAGTGTAGCTTAACAAACAGAGGAAAAGAATGTTTGTCAAATTTATTTGGGCAAAGCCCTATTGACTGCAAGATGGTTGGATTGACGCACGTTTCGGAATTACCACATTGCTCATCAGCATCCTCTACTTGCAGCAAAACTATCAACCAATTATCAGAATAAATTCAGGCAGTTCATTAAACCCAACAATAAACCACACTTGAACCCTCCGAAAATCGGCTTTACATTGATAGCTGGCTTATGCCGAAATAAATTCGTACAAACATCTCTCTTTTCCTTTGCCACCATCAAATCATCGATTTTCGGAGGGTTCAAATGTGGTTTATTGTTGGGTTTAATGAACTGCCTGAATTTATTCTGATAATTGGTTGATAGTTTTGCTGCAAGTAGAGAATGCTGATGAGGAATATGGTAATTCCGAAACGTGCGTCCATCCAACCATCTTGCAGTCTATAGGGCTTTGCCCAAAACAATTTGACAAACATTATTTTCCTCTGTTGGTTAAGCTACACTTGTAGTTTAGTCAATGTATGGTTTTAAGCTGAAATCAAAAAAACAACAACAAAATTTTATTTCTATAGAAAATGTTGTCAAACTGAATTATATACGTATTTGGTCGATCTTTTTATACCCTCCACCATAGGATGGGGGGTATATTAACTTTGTCATTCCGTTTGTAACACATCGAAATATTGCTCTAAGACCCCATAAAGTATATATATTCTGGGTCGTGGTAAAATTCTGAGTCGATCTGAGCATGTCCGTCCGTCTGTTGAAATCACGCTAACTTCCGAACGAAACAAGCTATCGACTTGAAACTTGGCACAAGTAGTTGTTATTGATGTAGGTCGGATGGTATTGTAAATGGGCCACATAGGTCCACATTTACGTATAGCCCCCATATAAAGGGACCCTCAGATTTGGCTTGCGGAGCCTCTAACAGAAGCATATTTAATCCGATCCGGCTGAAATTTGGTACATGGTGTTGGTATATGGTATCTAACAACCATGCAAAAATTGGTCCACATCGGTCCATAATTATATATAGCCCCCATATAAACCGATCCCCAGATTTGGCTTGTGGAGCCTCAAAGAGAAGCAAATTTCATCTGATCTTGCTGAAATTTGGTACATGGTGTTATTATATGGTCTCTAACAACCTTGCAAAAATTGGTCCACATCGGTCCATAATTATATATAGCCCCCATATAAACCGATTCCCAGATTTGGCTTGCGGAGTTTCTAAGAGAAGCATATTTCATCCGATCCGGTTGAAATTTGGAACATGGTGTTAGTATATGATCTTTAACAACCGTGCCAAAATTGGTCCATATCGGTCCATAATTATATATAGCCCCCATGTAAACCGTTCTCCAGATTGACACCCCGAGCCTCTTGGAGGAGCAAAATTCATCCGATCCGGTTCAAATGTGAATCGTGGTGCTAGTACATGGTCTCTAACAACCTTGCAAAAATTGGTCCACATCGGTCCATAATTATATATAGCCCCCATATAAACCGATTCCCAGATTTGGCTTGCGGAGTTTCTAAGAGAAGCATATTTCATCCGATCCGGTTGAAATTTGGAACATGGTGTTAGTATTTGATCTTTAACAACCGTGCCAAAATTGGTCCATATCGGTCCATAATTATATATAGCCCCCATGTAAACCGTTCTCCAGATTGACACCCCGAGCCTCTTGGAGGAGCAAAATTCATCCGATCCGGTTCAAATGTGAAACGTGGTGCTAGTACATGGTCTCTAACATCCATGCAAAAATTGGTCCACATCGGTTCACAATTATATATAGCCCCCATATAAACCGATTCCCAGATTTGGCTTGCGGAGTTTCTAAGAGAAGCATATTTCATCCGATCCGGTTGAAATTTGGAACATGGTGTTAGTATTTGATCTTTAACAACCGTGCCAAAATTGGTCCATATCGGTCCATAATTATATATAGCCCCCATGTAAACCGTTCTCCAGATTGACACCCCGAGCCTCTTGGAGGAGCAAAATTCATCCGATCCGGTTCAAATGTGAAACGTGGTGCTAGTACATGGTCTCTAACATCCATGCAAAAATTGGTCCACATCGGTTCACAATTATATATAGCCCCCATATAAACCGATCGCCAGATGTGGCATGCGGAGCATCTAAGAGAAGCATATTTCATCCGATCCGGTTGAAATTTGGAACATGGTGTTAGTATATGGTCTCTAGCAACCGTGCCAGGATTCGTCCATATCGGTCCATAATTATATGTTATATAGCCCCCATATTAACCAGGTTTGACCTCCGGAGCCTCTTGGAAGTTCAAAATTCATCCGATCCGGTTCAAATTTGGAACGTGGGGTTACTATATGGCCGCTTACAACCATACCAAAATTGATCCATATCGGTCTATAGTTATATATAGCCGATCTCCAATCACACAAAAATTGGTCGATATTGGTTCATAATCATGGTTGCCACTCGAGCCAAAAATAATCTTCCAAAATTTTATTTCTATAGTAAATTTTGTTAAAATTTTATTTCTATAGAAAATTATATCAAAATTTTATTTCTATAGAAAATGTTGTCAAAATTTTATTTCTATAGAAAATTTTGTGAACATTTTATTTCTATAGAAAATTTTTGTGAAATTTTATTTCTATAGAAAATTTTGTTAAAATTTTATTTCTATAGAAAATGTTGTCAACATTTTATTTCTATAGAAAATTTTGTGAAAATTGTATTTCTATAGAAAATTTTGTTAAAATTTTATTTCTATAGAAAATTTTGTGAAAATTTTATTTCTATGGTAAATTTTGTTAAAATTTTATTTCTATAGAAAATTTTGTCAAAATTATATGTCTATAGGAAATTTTGTCAAACTGAATTATATACGTATTTAATCGGTCGTTTTTAATTTAAAATATACCACGTATGGACTTACTTACAACTAACTTAAGTAATTCGATTGTGGATGGCAGTGTTTAGAAGAAGTTTCTACGCAATCCATAAGCTTCGGCCTGGCCGAACTTACGGCCGTATATACTTGTTTTATCTAACATAGACTCCATATATCATTACCACTTTCGATAAAATCTGACCTTCACTTTTCGGAACACTAAAAGATTTTCAACAGTGGTATATCTCCTCTATTGGAAGGGCTTAGACCCCAAAAAAAATAGTGTGTATAAGCTTCAGCAAGGAGTTTGACTATAATGTGAAAAGCCATTCGCACTCGGCTACAAGATGCACGTCCCTTGTCATTGATCTTAACATAGAATCGAGCAGCATACATTGGTGAGGCAGAAGATCACCACTTATGCTTTCACGATAGACTGAATAAACAAAGTGGGCCTAAAATATCGTATTGCCACTATATCTAGGTTAGGTTAAGTGGCAACCCAATGTATCAGGCTCACTTAGACTATTCAGTCCATTGTTATACCACGGCTGTGAACTTCTCTCTTATCACTGAGTGCTGCCCGATTCCATGTTAAGCTCAATGACAAGGGACCTCCTTTTGATAGCCGAGTCCGAAAGGTGTGCCGAATTGAAGTGAAACCACTTAGAGAAGCTTTGAAACACTCAACAATGTCACCAGAATTACTGAGGTGGGATAATCCACCGCTGAAAAGCTTTTTTTGTGTTCGGTCGAAGCAGGAATCGAACCCATGATCTTGTGTATGCAGCGGGCAAGCTAACCATTGCACCGCGGTTGCTCCCTGCCACTATATCTACCAATCCATATAAGGACCTTTGCAAATAACCTGGAGTATATGTGAAATAGCGGTAAGAAGAAAATTTTATTATTGAAAAGTTATTAAAAACTTTTGCAACACGAATTGGAGAATTGAATTGAATTTAGGTTTACGTTGAGGTGGCACAAGAAGAAATATTTGATGTAGGCTATAAAGGAGGGGAAAAAAGTAATGCTCTTTCACGCAACAAAACACCAGAAATTTTAAGCCGTCATACACCATTTTACTGGGGTTGGATTTCATGTGCGAGAATTTTGATGTGATGGCGTGAGTGGTTTTTATTAATTTTCATTTTTGTTGTTGGATTTTCGCGAACAACACTCTCACACAAAAGGTATTGGAGCATAAAAGTCTCTGAATAGAGCCATTATAGAAAAGTTTGGCTGTGGCACAGGTGTGAAAATGAGTTTTGCCACGTTTACGAACATAAAAAGTCACTCAAGAAAATTAAATTATGTTTCGAAAAAACCTTTCATTTGATTAGGAGCCTTTCAAGTAACCAACGACGAACCATGCAGCCAAACCACCATCTAGTTTGAGTTTTCTGTAAACTTCTGCAAGAAGTACTTTCGTGAAACACATATGTGCTGGTATTTTAAAGATAACGCCGTTTTAATTTCACTTAGACAGTTTTAATGGACAATTCTGTGTAAAACTGATTGTTTGAAATTTCAAAATATGAGAATGTTTTTTTGATTTAGATTGTATTTTTGTTATACGCTTCTGTTTCCTTTTCCAAGAAATTGCAATTATCGTAAAATTTCGTTCAATCAAAAAGAGTGTAATTTTTTGGAAGTCTATTCATATAAATAAACCCATGATTTATTCTCCAGGCCAGAGTAATAATAGATAGCTTAGATTTTTGTAACACAATTGAACAATTGAAAAAAAAAAATAAAATATTTCATTTAAACTTAAAGATGCCCGTATATTTATAAATCCTTGGACTCATATGCTCTAGAGATAACATTGGAAGTTGTGTATATGGGCGACTGAAAGACTTAAATAATAATAAAGCAAAGAGCTAAATAGTCTATGTACTTGGAATAGATGAAAATCTTTTATGATTTAAAGATCCTAATTAAAAGTCTAAATTTGAATATATCTGTATTCTATACTAGAGTGAGAGTTAAATACCAAACGTTTGCTTTTGGTGCTGATTGAAAATGAACAAACCAATGAAAGAGAAGTAAGGAAAGTTTAAAATCGGGTGGGCCGACTATATTATACCGTGTACCACTTTGTAGATCCACATTTTCGATCCACATTTTCCACCATATCAAATCCGTCAAATGTTATGGGTTATAGGTTTTAGTCCCAAATGCATACATTTAAATTGGCCTCGATCTGGAAAAAATTTTTTAGACTTCTACAAAATGTATAGACTGAAAATTTAAGTCGACTAATGCCCTGCGGTGGAACACAATGTAAATAGAAACAAGTAAGTACAGTAGAAAGTCGGGCGGGGCCGACTATATCATACCCTAAACCACCCCTACTGAATTAGTAAACATAAGCATTTGTGGGGTAACATTGGTAAAGGTTTGAGAGATAAACCACATTTCCATATTTAACCCTCTAATGCCCAATCCCGCCTTTTGGCGGGCTTCGTAAAATCTGGAAGCTTTTAGTAAAACACACCTTAAGACAACAAAATGGGTAAAATAAAAACAAAACTTAATAAAATCTGGTCAAGAGGCTTTGCTGAATTTTACCGCATAAATTTTTATACCCTCCAACATAGGATGGGGGTATATTAACTTTGTCATTCCGTTTGTAACACATCGAAATATTGCTCTAAGACCCCATAAAGTATATATATTCTGGGTAGTGGTGAAATTCTGAGTCGATCTGAGCATGTCCGTCCGTCCGTCTGTTGAAATCACGCTAACTTCCGAACGAAACAAGCTATCGACTTGAAACTTGGCACAAGTAGTTGTTATTGATGTAGGTCGGATGGTATTGCAAATGGGCCATATCGGTCCATTTTTACGTATAGCCCCATATAAACGGACCCCCAAATTTGGCTTGAGATTGCTCTAAGAGAAGCAAATTTCATCCGATCCGGCTGAAATTTGGTACATGGTGTTGGTATACGTTCTCTAACAACCATGCAGAAATTGGTCTA
Organism: Haematobia irritans; assembly: GCF_050003625.1. NCBI lineage: Eukaryota > Metazoa > Arthropoda > Insecta > Diptera > Muscidae > Haematobia > Haematobia irritans. Next base: position 207,488,429 of record NC_134400.1, read on the forward strand.
TATCGGTCCATAATTACATATAGCCCCCATATAAACCGGTCCCCCGATTTGGCTTGCGGAGCCTCTAAGAGAAGCAAATTTCATCCGACCCGGCTGAAATTTGGTACATGGTGTTGGTATATGTTCTCTAACAACCATGCAGAAATTGGTCCATATCGGTCCATAATTACATATAGCTCCATATAGGTTAGGTTAGGTTAGGTGGCAGCCCGATGTATCAGGCTCACTTAGACTATTCAGTCCATTGTGATACCACATTGGTGAACTTCTCTCTTATCACTGAGTGCTGCCCGATTCCATGTTAAGCTCAATGACAAGGGACCTCCTTTTTATAGCCGAGTCCGAACGGCGTTCCACATTGCAGTGAAACCACTTAGAGAAGCTTTGAAACCCTCAGAAATGTCACCAGCATTACTGAGGTGGGATAATCCACCGCTGAAAAACTTTTTGGTGTTCGGTCGAAGCAGGAATCGAACCCACGACCTTGTGTGTGCAAGGCGGGCATGCTAACCATTGCACCACGGTGGCTCCCATAGCTCCATATAAACCGATCCCCCGATTTGGATTGCGGAGCCTCTAAGAGAAGCAAATTTCATCCGATCCGGCTGAAATTTGGTACATGATATTAATATATGATCTCTAACAACCATGCAAAAATTGGTTCATATCGGTCCAAACGGACCCCCAAATTTGGATTGAGATTTTTTTTTTTTTTTTTATGTATTTATTTAATACAATATAATATTTTAAAACATATATAAGTTATCGGCCTCAGCGCCTTCAAGGCTTTATAGAGACCATATTATGGCAACGTTATAATATTGCTTATATACTATATATAGTAATAATATATAACAATCTCTAAATTCATCTCAATAATTATTATTAACTATAAAAGCAAATCTACATTAGTTAATAAATAGCGTCTAATTTCATTCTTAAAAGATGAAATAACAGATATCGTTTTTAGACTCTCGGGTAAGTTATTGAATTCTCTTGGTCCAGCATACGTAAGTCTTTGTTTTGTCAAATCAATACGACATTTAGATAAGCTTAAATTATTAGCTTGTCTCGTATTTCTCCCTGTTCTGGAGAAATTGGGAACAAATCGTATAGCTCTGGAATTTATACACCGTATGGATTTAAATACATATATCAACAGTTGTTGTTTGTATAATCCACGAATTGGCAAAATGTTTCGTTTGTACAAAAGCGTGGTAGAGTAGCGAATCGGCAAGTTAAATACGAGTTTTAGTGCTTTATTCTGAGCTGATTGTAATTCTTTTAACGATCTTGAGGTACGACAACCATAAATTATTGGCAAATATGTCAAATGAGAATGAACCAAAGAATTATAGATCATCAACTTCGTCTCAGTACTCAAAATATTGCGAAATTTATACAGCACGCCAGTAGCTGATGATACTTTTGATTTCAGGCGCTTAATGTGTTCGTCCCATAACAGATTGTTAGATAAATGCATTCCCAAGTATCGCACTGTTTTTGACTCTCTAACACTTATTCCGTTCACATGGATTGCAATTTCACCATCGGCCTCTTTAGGATTTGGTCTGAATCGAATAAATTTAGTTTTTGTTGAATTAAGAACTAGTTTATTAATACGGACATATTCTGCTAAAACCGCAGCATCATATTCTGCTTCTGCTTGCAATACAATTCATGTTTGTATTTATAAAATATGCAAATATCATCCGCAAACATTACCAATTTTCCATTGAAACTAATATTTTTTAAATCATTAATATACATTTTGAAAAGTAGTGGTCCCAAGACGCTTCCTTGAGGAACACCATGTGCAACAGGCAATAAATCGCTTTTACCATTTCCAACTTGGACATATTGTTTCCTGTTTCTCAAATAATCTTTGAACAATTCAAGTGTTTCCTCTCCTATTCCAATGTGAGACAATTTCTTTGTTAAAATATCATGTTCTACAACGTCAAATGCTTTTGATAAATCAAAAAACACTCCTGCTACGCCTTTAAATCCACAATCTATACCAGAACAGATGTATTCCATTACATTCCCCAGAGCTTGCTCTGTCCCAGATCCTTTTGTAAAGCCATACTGATGTTCATACAAGGCACCAATACTATTTAGGTAATTAGTCAATTGTTCAGAAATTATTTTCTCAAACACTTTATCGATAATCGATAACACTGCCACTGGTCGAAAATCCGTAGCATACCTAGCAGAAGAATGTTTTGGTATGGGAATAACCTTGTGTATTTTTAAAGAATCTGGGTATTTTTGGGTATCAATCATTTGGTTAAATATTTTTACAAGTAGTCCAGTTATTAACTCTTTCTTCTCCAATATCATGCGAACATCTATATTATCGTATCCAGAACCTTTAGATTTATTAAGCGAATCAATGATGGATATCATATCGGATTCACATATTTTCTTTAAATGCCAACTATTGTTAATAGTATCTAAAGTACCAAACATGTTAATGTCGTCACCAGGATAACTCGGAATACTGTTTTTCAATTCGATAACTGAGTCGACAAATTTTTTATTCAGCATCGCAGCTTTATCTGATTCTTCTTCCACAAGTTCTCCATTGTCATCAACCAAATCGTATACTTCTTTCTTATCTCTTCCCAGTTCTTTGTTTAAAAATCGCCAAGTTCTTTTAATATCAGTGCCACATGATTGTAGATTGTACTTATAATAGTCATTCATTAGTTGTTTGCTACATATTTTTATGATTTTACTTATTCTTTTCAATTGATCTTCCATACCAATGTTAAGCCTTCTTTTCCTGCTTTTTTTTAAAATATTATTTTTATAGGATATTAAATTTTATAAAAATTCATTCATCCATGGAGCCATTTTTGAACGAATATTTACTCGCTTTGGGATAGTATCTGTGCTTTGCAACGCTGCAGAAGATAAAGATTCCATCAATATACCACACATATCTAACGATGGTGTGTTATTTTGCAAATAACGCAATGATGATTCAACGATCTCGCCAAATTTTCTATAATTTACCTTCTTCTGATATTCAATAACATTTTCCACAGGACTTTCATTCAAATACACACCACAGCTTATAAAATTATGGTCAGAAAAAATGTTTTCAATACTGTGAACAAAAAACATAGTTGGATTGGTATAAAATATCCAGTCTATACATGTGCCGCTTGCTGGTCTAGTTATATGTTCGTGACAAGAATGCATATTAAATTCACCCAATAGATTTGTAAGCTGTGTCTGTAATCTGTTTTCTACTAACAAGTCAACATTCATATCGCCAACCAGAAGAGTATTAAAAGATCGGAGCTCATTTAATAAGACATCGATTTGTTTTAGAAAGTCATCGATTCGACAGCTATAAGAGAAGCAAATTTCATCCGATCCGGCTGAAATTTGGTACATGGTGTTAGTATATGGTCTCTAACAACCGTGCAAAAATTGGTCCATATCGGTCCTTTTACGTATAGCCCCCATATAAACCGATACCCCGATTTGGCTTGAGAGGCTCCCTCTAAGAGAAGCAAATTTAAGTCGATCCGGCTGAAATTTGGTACGTGGTGTTAGTATATTGTCTCTAATGACCATGCAAAAATTGGTCATAATTATATATAGCCCCCATATAAACAGATCCCCAGATTTGACCTCCGGAGCCTCTTAGAGGAGCAAAATTCATCCGATCCGGTTGAAATTTGGTACGTGGTGTTAGTATATGGTCTCTAACAACTATGCAAGAATTGGTTCATATCGGTCCATAATTATATATAGCCCGCATATAAATCGATCCCAGATTTGTCCTCCGGAGCCTCTTGGAGGAGAAAAATTCTTCCGATCCGGTTGAAATTTGGAACATGGTGTTAGAATGTGGTCTCTAATAAACACGCAAGAATTGCTCCATATCGGTCCATAATTATATATAGCCCCCATATAAACCGTTCCCCAGATTTGATCTCCGGAGCCTCTTGGAGGAGCAAAATTCATCCGATCCGGTTGAAATTTGCAACGTGGTTTTAGTATAAGGCCGCTAATAACCATGCCAAAATTGGTCCATATCGGTCTATAGTTATATATAGCCGATCCTCAATCACACAAAAATTGGTCCATAATCATGGTTGCCACTCGAGCTAAAAATAATCTACCAAAATTTTATTGTTATAGAAAACATTGTCAAAATGTTATTTCTATAGAAAATTTTTTCAAAATTTTATTTCTATAGAAAATTTTTTCAAAATTTTATTTCTATAAAAATTTTTGTCAAAATTTTATTTCTATATAAAATTTTTTCCAAATTTTATTTCTATAGAAAATTTTTTCCAAATGTTATTTCTATATAAAATTTTTTCCAAATTTTACTTCTATAGAAAATGTTGTCAAAATTTTATTTTGTCATTATTTTATTTCTATAGAAACTTTAAACTTAATTATACACGTATTTAATCGGCTTTTTTAGTTTAATATATACCACGTATGGACTATGTGGTATATATTACGGTGTTAGGAAGTTTTAAGATACCTTGTCATGGGCAAGTGTTACCGCAATCCAAGTAATTCGATTGTGGATGACAGTCTTCAGTAGAAGTTTCTAGGCAATCCATGGTGGAGGGTACGTAAGCTTCGGCCTTGCCGAACTTACGGCCGTATATACTTGTTCTTGTATCGTTTTCTTGCTTTTATGTCGTTAACATTGAATATTTAATCAGCAGGCAAAAACGTGGGGCAATAGAGGGTTAAGAACTTTAAGGGATAAATTTTTATGGGATTTTTGTCACAATCTGAGCAGAAATGTCTGATTTTGCATATACTTGTAGCTATAGTTGATTTTGCGCCTACAGAGTTGGTATATAACTAATATTGAGTCCATTATTAAAAAAGAAGAAATCGCTCAATTAATGTGGGTAATAAATGCAAATTCGTGAAAATCGGGCAATATTATAATGTAAGAGTTACACGTAAGTCTAACTATGATCGGATAATACATAACAATTTGAAATTTGAATGATATTTGTTAACCCTCTAAAGCCCCAATTTTTTTGCCAGCTGATTAAAATTTCAATGTTAATGACACAAAAGCAAGAGAGCTAAGCAAAAAAAAAAAAAATACAAGGTAAAATTCAGCATATGCTGCAAAGCCTCTTGAATAGTTTCAAAGAAGTTTTCTTTTTATTTTGCCCATTTTTGTTGTCTTAAGGTGTGTTTTACTAAAAACTTCCTTATTAAATGAAGCCTGCCTAAAGGCGGGCTTGGGCATTAGAGGGTTAATAAATTACAGTGTTATGGCCAAATTTGGGAAAATCGAGCGATGTATATATATGGGAGCTATATCTAAATCTGAACCGATTTGGATGATATTTTTCAGGTTTGGTTGAAACCATAAAAGGTTACCTTATGCTAAATTTGAGTAATATCGGGTAATAAATAGGACTATTATGGCCAGATATAAAGTTATAATAGAAAACTTTTTAAAAATGGGCGATACATATATATTGGGGATATATCTAAATCTGAACCGATTTGGATTATGTTTAGCAGGTTTGGTTGCTATATAAGGAGACTACTTTGTGCTAAATTTTAGTAAGATTGGTTAATAAATGAGGCCACTATGGTCAAAAATAAGGTTATAAGGGCAAACTTTTCAAAATCGGGCGCTACATATATATGGGAGCTATATATAAATCTGAACCGATTTGCACGTATAGTCAGTACAACAGAAGATTAGAGTAAGCCTAATTTGAGTAAGATCGGTTTATAAATAATGGTTTTATAACCAAATTTGTTAAAATCAGGCGATACATATATATGGAAGCTATAGCTAAATCTGAACCGATTTCGATGAGTTTCTGCACATATAGTTAGAACCATAATTTTCTATAGTTCTAACTATATGTACAGAAACTCATCGAAATCGGTTCAGATTTAGTTATAGCTAAATTTGGCCAACTTTGAGTAAGATCGGTTGATAAATAAGGAAAATCGGGTGATACATATATATGGGAGCCATATCTAAATTTGAACCGATTACCATGAAATTTTGCACACATAAAGGGTGGTCAATTAGATTAATTTGTGGCAAATTGACGCCGATCGGTTTGTAAATGAACGCAATATGACCCCATTTATCGAAAACGGGCGATAAATATATATGGGAGCTATATCTAAATTTGATCCGATTTTTCCCAAATTCAATAGCGTTCGTTCTTGGTCAAGAAAAACGCCATATACCGAATTTCATCCAAATCGGTTAATAATTGCGACCGGAATCCTGCGAACAACAAATACATGGACGGACGGACACCAAGCACTAGATCGACTCAGGAGGTGATTCTGAGTCGATCGGTATATATTTTATGGGGTCTACAATCAATATTTCTGGTAGGCACATTTTTTGGCAGATCAAAGTTATTATACCCTGACCACTATGTAGTTTAGGGTATAATAATACCCTGTTCCACAGTGTGGTGCAGGGTATAAATATGGGAAACATTTAAATCTGAAGCAATTTTTAGGTAACTTCGCAAAACAGAATGATTTAGCGGTCGATAGATATGTATTAGAAGTATAGGAAAATTTAAGTCATTCTTACAAGTTTTCGACTTAGCAGTGGCGATTTTACAAGGAAAATGTTGGTATTTTGGCCATTTTTGCCGAAATCATATAAATCTGAACCAATGTCAATCAAATTTGGCATGCATAGCTACAATATTATTTCTACTCCCTGTGCAAAATTTCAAGTAAATTCGATTACAAATTAGAACTCTGTTGTCATATGAGTGTAAATCGGATGAAAAATATATATGGGAGCTATATCTAAATCTCAAGCGATTTCAACCAAAATTGGCATGCATACACGCAGAGAAGGAATATGATCACCTCAACCATGTTTCGAGAGCAAAATGTTATTTTTGGACGGAGAACATGTAACATGTTTGCGGCAAACATGTCATTTTCTCAAAAAGCCTATGTCAGACTCCGAAAACCATGTATATGTTTCCCAAGAAAACAACATTTTTGCGACAAAAAACTCCATGGTCACCGTTCAAAAATAACATTTTGCTTTCGAAACATGGTTGAGGTGATCATATTCCTTCTCTGCGTGTATCAAGAGCGGTAATTCTGCTCCCTTTACAAAATTTAAAGCAAATCAGGGCAAAACTAAGGCTTCTGAGGTCATGAGCTATATCTAAATGTGAACCGATTTCAACCAAATTCGGCACACTTCACGAGACTATCAATTGGACTCTTTGTGAAAAATTTAAAGTAAATAAGGCTGAAATTCTGACTTCTGGGGCCATATTGGTAGATATCGGGCGAAAGATATATATTGGAGCTATATCTAAAACGAAACCGATTTCTTCCAAAATTAACAGGGTTCTATTCTGACCCAAAACACATACTTTTACCAAATTTGAAGTTGATTGGACTAAAATGGCGACCTAGACCTCTATTACAAAAATGTGTTCACAGGCAGACATGGCGATAGTGACTCAGGGGCCCACCCTAAGCATATTTGCCCAAGACACCATGTGTCTATCTCGTCTCTTTCTGGGTGTTGTAAACATATGCTCTAACTTATTATAACCTGTTCCACAGTGTGGCTAAAAAAAACACACAATTTGGTCGGGCGGGGTTGGCTATATTATACCCTGCAACATTCTGTACACTAATAGAAAAAATTACGTTCCATAGTCGTGAACGGACGGTGACAAAATGAAACGGAAACGTTCACAAAAAATCAAAACGGAATGTTCACAATTTCGTCCACGGGCGTTCAAGATTTCATGAACGGCATTCGTTTTTCTTTGGCCATGAAAAGTCTTAAAATAATCGTTAGACGTTATTATGGCAACTCTCTCGGTGGTGCAATGTGCTAAGGCGACTGTTAACGCGTATGATGCTGGAAACACAGGATCGAGTCACGGTAGCGGAAATAGTTTTTTAATTTTGTTTATAACTTCGTTACCATAACGTTTTCAGATCGTGAACGCTGGTTGTTATTTCGACTACGCATGGTGTCATTTTATCGTTGTCAGATTGACGCCGCCTGTTCTCCGTTCGACACCACATGTGTGTTGATTCACTTTCATGAACGAATCGTTTTGAAATAAGCACGCCGTGCATGATTTTTTCTATGAGTGTAGGCGAACATTTACAATAGCATCTAAAGTACTTCAAATTCGCCGAAATCAGATTCATAAAATCTGAGCACATAGCATGGTTGCCTCAAACATGTTACATGGTCGCATGTAGCCACCGTGGTGCAACGGTTAGCATGCCCGCCTTGCATACACAAGATCGTGGGTTCGATTCCTGCTTCGACCGAACAAAAAGTTTTTCAGCGGTGGGTTATCCCACCTCAGTAATGCTGGTGACATTTCTGAGGGTTTCAAAACTTCTCTAAGTGGTTTCACTGCAATGTGGATCGCCGTTTGGATTCGCTATAAAAAGGAGGTCCCTTGTCATTGAACTTAACATGGAATCGGGCAGCACTCAGTGATAAGAGAGAAGTTCACCAATGTGGTATCACAATGGACAGAATAGTCTAAGTGAGCCTGATAACAAAGAGAGAAAATTCAAGAGACTAAAAATGAATTTTCTCTCTTTGCTAAAATTAGCAGAAATGTACGCGGATGCCATCCAGTACCAATTTATCAATTAGCCATTTTAAAGCCTTTTAATCAATTAAAATAATAAAAATATTTATTTTTTATACTACACTTCTAATTGACTCTGTAAAATATATTGCACGTATGATTTGTTTATGACAAACTCTTGCGAGTTATTACTGGCGAAAAGTCCGTAGCAAAAACTTGCAAATTCTCTATTTCTCAAATGTCCCATTTGATCTCTCTCTCTGGCCCTCTTTTGCGGGCTTTTTGGAGTAAACGAACGACTTCCAGTAAAAAATTGTGATAATTATCACAAATTATTTGGTACTAAAACGGATCTAGTGGTTGAAATTGTATGCAATAAGACGACGACTGAACAAACCAGAACACCATGTAGGTTAAAACTTGAATGACTTCAGAAACGCTGCAAAATGCGACTAAAGTCGCACAACGGTAACGCTGGTCACCACACAAAAATAAGATTTTGCACTTTGAACATGTATGAGGTGATCATATTCCTTCTCTGTGTGTGGAAACCATTATTGCTGTGCGCCAGCTGACATTGCAAGATCGCCATGTAAGATATTGTGAGACCGAGATAACCATTGCATGAACATTTGACCGTAAAAAAAATTTGTTCTCGTTGGATCCCTCGCAATATTTAAATCGCTCAAAAAGGACCATGTCGATTGGTCGAAAGAAATGATGAGTAATTAATTATTCCGGAAAAATTTTAATTGGGATAATTAAATTAAAAAGTTAATTGAAAAATAACTAAATCAACTTCAATCAATTTTTTAATTGGAAATAATTGGTTAATATTTTTTTATGTGTATATTGAGGCTACAGTAAATTATTATTGTTTCCTTGATCCTGTTACCTAGAAATTAATGGCCTGTCTGTATTAAACCATCAGATGAATTATATATTTACGTTTAAGATTGCTATTTAACATAAATTCTGTTAACAGTTCGGTTCTTTTTGTGTCCATTTGGAATTTATTAAAATAATTCATTAAAGGACATTATTGTATTGAAAGCTGGAGTGTGAAATCAATCCACAGTGCATTTATGATTTCATTAAATTTGTTTCCGCTGGCTGTGGGCATGTTTTGTTTTAATTTCAACATTCCATTATTTCATTAATTTTTTTAATTACCTATAATGAGAAACCATCAACGTGTTAGCCTTATGAGGGGTGATGCATTTTCTATACACGGGCATTATATGACCACTTACAATGGCAGGTCATTAAAGCCGAAAGTGCATGGAATGCATGGATTTACTGTAATGAGTATCATGCCAACGACCAGGGTCATTAACTTGATATTATTATTATCAGCAACGCCATCATCATCACCGCCAGTATTGTCAGGAGCAGCAGTACGAGTATTACCGTATCATCGTATCATTGCACCATCACATGGGAGTGTCCTTAATGTAGTGCAGGTCATCGGAGAACATTATTTCTACACTTTAGTGTAAATTTAATAATAATAATAACAATAATAGTAATAATTTTAATTAAATACATAAAGCGATAAGATTCGTTATTGTATATAATATTACTATAGAGTTTTAATTTGAAAATAAATATAGTTATTTATTTTATTCCCTTATTATTTAACAGAAAACTCATGGCATGAGATAATTGAATACCAATATTAATGATTGGAAGAGTTCTACAATAACGGAGATCAAAAATATAATGGAATGTGATTGTACCATTAATTTTATATTTGCCATAAAAGGCAAAGTTGGACGAAAGCGACTTAATATATTTTAATATCCAATACCCAAGCGTGGTTAGTTTGATTGTTTTATTTTGTTATGAGGAAGTCTAAGTTGTCGGTTTATATGGGGACTATATATAATTCTGGACGGGTATGGGCCAATTTATGCAAGGTGTTAAGATAAAATATTGGGAGCCACCGTGGTGCAATGGTTAGCATGCCCGTCTTGCATACTCAAGGTCGTGGGTTCGATTCCTGCTTCGACCGAACACCAAAAAGTTTTTCAGCGGTGGATTATCCCACCTCAGCACTCAGTGATAAGAGAGAAGTTCACCACTGTGGTATCACAATGGACTGAATAGTCTAAGTGAACCTGATACATCGGGCTGCCACCTAACCTAATCTAAGATAAAATATTTATATCTTATATTTGGCCAGAAATCCAGCGATATTCGGTAGAGTTCGTCAAGCTAATTAGACCAATGTATTTTCGTAAATAAAACAAGTATGTACGGCCGTAAGTTCGGCCTGGCCAAATCTTATATACCCTCCACCATGGATTGCGTACAAACTTCTACGAAAGACTGTCATCCACAATCGAATTACTTGGGTTGTGGTATCTTAAAACTACTTAACATCGTTTTCTAAATTGTGAGTTAGTCCATACGTGGTAGAGAGCCAGAATTGAAATATGGGGGTCGCTTATATGTGTTCTATATACAATTATGGACTTGATATGGACCAATTTTTTGTGATTGGGGATCGATTTATCTGAGGGCTATATATAACTATAGACCGATGTGGACCTAGATAGGCATGAATGTTAACGGCCATATACTAGCAAAATGTTTTGTCCATAAAACAAATCTGGGGGCTGTATGGCGATATCAACCGTCCTACATCAATAACAATTATTTGTGCCTCCGAATTTTACCGCAAACTAGAATATACAAAGTGTCTGATATGTAGTGCTACAAGGTGAAACGCTGGTTTTTGTTTTTTGATGACATGCAATTTTAGAATCAGTTTATATTTGGTCGATATGACAACCTTGAAACGGGCTACAAAGACATCACACACTGCACGAAGTGCCGTTTGAAGAGAATCGACTCACCATTTCATCACAATCCAGAGTACACGGGTGGCTGTTATGTAATGCAACAAAGTAGGAGGGTACAAAATATTTGTCATTCCGTTTGTAACTCATCGAAATATCGTTTTCTTACTATATAAAGTATATGTTTTCTTGGTCAGAAAGAAATTCGTCTGTCTGTATGTTTGCTGTAATCCGGCGATTATCGTCCTGGAATTTGGCACAGATTCGATTTTTGTCTGCATGCAGGTCAAGGTCGAAGATGATCTATATCGGTACAGGTTTAGATATAGCTCCCTTATAAATCGACACCCCGATGTGACGTCTTGGACTTCTAGAAATCCGATTTGATTGAAATTGTAAATCTAGAAGTATTTTAGGACCAAAAAAGTGCGCTGAATATGTTACCTATCGGACCACACTTTGGTATAGCCTCCGTTTACTAGACTTATCTCGCGATTAGACTTCCTGTGCTCGAGGTTAGTATATCTACCAGCGTTTCTTTTCAATGCATTTCGAATCGAAATGTACTCCCCGAAGTGACTTCTCCGTATGACACCAGAATTTATACGGATCTAAATCAGGCAAATGCGGTGGTTATGAATTGAGTTTACGGTGGTTAGGTTGAGTTTCTGACAAAATGATCTCGAAGAACGAGTGCATTAAATGGAAACAGTCCACTCTTGGCCCTTTGGTAAGCTTAAGTGTAAATAATTTAAATTTAGCCCAAATATCTTTAAGAATCCTGTTAGCTCAAGAAAAAAAGAACAATCTCGAAATTAACAATCTCTTGCTTTAGGCTTTTTAGAAGGTTATTTAGTCAAAAATTAAAATATGGTATATTGGCATCAACACTGCATCAACGTAACAATATATCTTTAATATTTTTAAATTTTTTTCTTTATGGAAAAAATATACTCGTATTGCACGGTCATTCGCTAAGGTAGTTGCCTCAGACATTCCATATAATTTGTGTGGATAATTCTATGGAAAATATCTCCTTACCTCAAACCATTTACATTTTTTTTACGCCAAATGAATTCGTTTGTCAACGGACAAAAAACCATCAAGGGAGGAATCATCATAAAGTTAAACGTCCTTCAGAGGTATAAAATTTTACGTGACAACATTTGCATTTTTTTCCACTCCATTCATGCAAACTTTTTTTGGAGTCTCTGGGTGTGTGTGTGTGTGTGGAAGTGAATGTTTATCGGGATGCCAAAAACCCACACATCCACAACCATCACTCAAGACCAAAAAAGGACAATTCGTCATTCATCATATTAAAAATTAGAAAATAAGCTTCTGGGAATATGGAGTATATGTGACACTGGATGGCAGTGGTGATACTGGCAGCAATGATCATGATGCTATGATAAATAGCTAAAAGAAAGAAATAAATAAAATGAACTCCCGTAACGTTAAAAGAATATTTAAAGTTAAAAAAAAAATGTTTTTTTCCACTTGGTGCTCGATAGCACCTAAATAGTTTATATATACATAGTCCTTGTATTGAAGAGAAAAGGTTATTAGCATTTGATATATAGTAGGTCTGGCCGATGGAGGTTTTGGGGAAGATTAAACATTAATAACCAGATATTTTGTGTGGGGATATTTGACAATGAACGACATTGACATTTCAATCGACATTCGAATATAAAGACGTCTAGGAATATAAAAGTTAAAAATTAATCTTTGATTAATTGACCTTTGATATATTTGAAAATCGACTCGAATCCACTAACCGATTTTTTTTTAATTTGGTCAATATTGTCTATGAACCAAAAGTCGACATTGGTTTAAAAAGGGAATAAGATCCAAATATTTCTATGATAGGTTAGTTTAGATCAAGTAAGGTATAGTGACAGCTTTTTATTTCAGACTTAGACTATTCAGTCCATTGTGATATCCCAGAGGAGAACTTCGCACTTATCACTGAATTCTGTCCAATTCCATGCCCAATTAAGCTCAATATCAAGGGTCCTCCTTTTTATTGCCGAGTCCATATGGCGTTTCCCATTACAGTAAACCAACTTACAGAAGCTTAAATACTCTTCAAAAATTTTCCAACATCAGATCGAAAATGTCGGAAATAACATAATCGACATCAGCTAAGATTTGTTCGATTTGACTATATTTGACACGAATTATGACCTTCAAAAAGCTTACTCAGTCATCAGCCAAGATGACACTTCCCATATACGGCGAAGTACCATCTTGGTATGATCGACTCTTTTTTATTTTTTAGCGCCAAATTTACTCTCCAAAATGCCCCAGACCCAAAACTCCAACGGATTGAGATCCGGATGCGTTGGTTACCATTGTGCTGTAGAAAAGAAGCGAAAACTTCGATGATGCTAACTTCTCTTAGAATGTCCATGGTCTGCCTCCGAAATGTTTGTCTGCTCAGGGCCTCAATAATGTCTTTAGGAAAATATTTGGCATTTATTTTGACCTCACGGTCGATGAGACGACCATTACGGCGGTCCATAGCATTACCGTAGGCGCCGCGTGAGTTCTGGTGGCCAATCGAAGGTTTACATTTTCTTTGACAAATGAACCCTATTATTTTGTTTCTTCACAAACTACGCAATTTGAAACGGATAAAATCAAATTCAGTAAATGGCAACTTTCGTGCAAGCGGAGCTTTCACTTTTCGGATCATTTCTGGTGTTTTTACACTTTTTTCGTCCATTTTTTGGGCGGGATGGAACACTTCCATTATCACGGTTACAAAAAATGCCACAAAAAATGTATTCGCATTTCAATGTTGGAGGGTTCTAACAATATTCACTTGTGGTTTTCAAATTATATATCAAAATCAGATCAAATTACTTTTGTAATGATGTAAACAATAATATGAACTGACTCTGGAATAAATCTGTTAGCTGTCAGAGGAGGTACCCTGTATAGGTTCCTCTCCCGACTTGACTTCTTGAAGCCATGTCAGCCGCAAGAATTAGGAGACTTCTTCCAGTACCACGAAAAACGGGAAGTGGAAAAAATCACTATTAAAGCAGACATAAAACTTTATTGCCCTAGCAAGTGAACTGGAAAAATATACACCCAAAGAACCTCAAATAAAGACCATAATCGGCACATATACCAGGAAAAGTTGCACTAAAAAAAAATATTTTTGTGAGACCAAACATTCATGTCCTTAAAATGCAAATGCCCATTTTTCTTATCATAGAAATCTCACTGATAACAGGTTGACTGATAAGTCCCCGGTCTAACAAAGAAAAACACATTTTTTTTTTTTTGTCAAAATTCGTTTTTTTTTATTCAACATAATGCCCTTCAAGAGCGATACAACGATTATAACGATCTTCCAATGTTTTGATATCATTTTGGTAGTACTCCTTCGGTTTTGCCTCAAAATAGGCCTCAGTTTCGGCGATCACCTCTTCATTGCAGCCAAAATTTTTTCCCTGCGAGCACCCTTTTGAGGTCTGAGAACAAGAAAAAGTCACTGCGGGCCAGATCTGGAGAATACGGTGGGTGGGGAAGTAATTCGAAGCCCAATTCATGAATTTTTGCCATCGTTCTCAATGACTTGTGGCACGGTGCGTTGTCTTGGTGGAACAACACTTTTTATACCCTCCACCATAGGATGGGGGGTATATTAACTTTGTCACTCCGTTTGTAACACATCGAAGTATTGCTCTAAGACCCCATAAAGTATATATATTCTGGGTCGTGGTGAAATTCTGAGTCTATCTGAGCATGTCCGTCCGTCTGTTGAAATCACGCTAACTTCCGAACGAAACAAGCTATCGACTTTAAACTTGGCACAAGTAGTTGTTATTGATGTAGGTCGGATGGTATTGCAAATGGGCCATATCGGTCCACTTTTACGTATAGCCCCCATATAAAGGGACCCCCAAATTTGGCTTGCGAGGCCTCTAAGAGAAGCAAATTTCATCCGATCCGGCTGAAATTTGGTATATGGTGTTAATATATGGTCTCTAACAACCATGCAAAAATTGGTCCACATCGGTCCATAATTATATATAGCCCCATATAAACCGATCCCCCGATTTGGCTTGCAGAGCCTCTAAGAGCCACAATTTTCATCCGATCCGGCTGAAATTTAGTACATGGTGTTAGTATATGGTCTCTGACAACCATGCAAAAATTGGTCCATATCGGTCCATAATTATATATAGCCTCCATATAAACCGATCACCAGATTTGAACTCCGGAGCCTCTAAGAGAAGCAAATTTCATCCGATCCGGCTGAAATTTGGTACATGATGTTAGTATATGGTCTCTAATGACCATGCAAAAATTGGTTCACATAGGTCCATAATTATATATAGCCCTCATATAAACCGATCCCCCGATTTGGCTTGGGGAGCCTCTAAGAGAAGCAAATTTCATCCGATCAGGCTGAAATTTAGTACATGGTTTTAGTATATGGTCTCTAATAACCATGCACTAATTGGTCCATATCGGTCCATAATTATATATAGCCCCCATATAAACCGATCACCAGATTTGACTTCCGGAGCACCTTGGAAGACCAAAATTCATCTGATTCATTTGAAATTTGGTACGTGATGTTAATATATGGCCTCAAACACCCATGTAAAAATTTGTCGATATTGGTCCATAATTATATATAGGCCCCATATAAACGGATCCCAAGATTTGACCTCCGGAGCACCTTGGAAGAGCAAAATTCTTCCCATTCGGTTGAAATTTGGTACGTGATGTTAGTATAGGGTATCCAACAACCATGCAGGAATTGGTTCCTATCATCCATAATAATATATAGCTCGCATATAAACCGATCCCCTGATTTGACTTCCAGTGCATTTTGGAGAAGCAAAATTCATCCGATCTGGTTGAAATTTGGTACGTGGTGGTAGTATATGATATTTAACAACCATGTGAGTTGAAATTTGTGGATGACAGTCTTTCGTAGAAGTTTCTACGCAATCCATGGTGGAGAGTACATAAGATTCGGCCTGGCCGAACTTACGGCTGTATATACTTGCTTCTTCTTCATATGGGGCCGTTTTGCCGCGATTTCGATCTTCAAACGCTCCAATAACGCCATATAATAGTCTCTGTTGATGGTTTTTCCCTTCTCAAGATAATCGATAAAAATTATTCCATGAGCATCCCAAAAACAGAGGTCATTACTTTGCCAGCGGACTTTTGAGTCTTCCACGCTTCGGAGACGGTTCACCGGTCGCTGTCCACTCAGTCGACTGTCGATTGGACTCAGCAGTGTAGTGATGGAGCCACGTTTCATCCATTGTCACATATCGGAGGAATAACTTGGGTGTATTACAAGTTAACAGCTGCAAACACCGCTCAGAATCAACAACACGTTGTTGTTTTTGGTCAAATGTGAGGTCGCGCGGCACCCATTTTGTACAGAGCTTCCGCATATCCAAATATTGATGAATGATATGACCAACACGTTCCTTTGATATCTTTAAGGCCTCTGCTATCTCGATCAACTTCATTTTACGGTCATTCAAAATCATTTTTTGGATTTTGTTGATGTTTTCGTCGGTAACCACCTCCTTTGGGCGTACACTGCGTTCAACGTCCTCCGTGCTCATTTCATCACGCTTGAATTTTGCATACCAATCAATTATTGTTGGTTTCCCTGTGGCAGAGTCCGCAAACTCATTATCAAGCCAAGTTTTTACTTCCACCGAATTTTTTCCCTTCAGAAAACAGTATTTTATCAAAACACGAAATTCTTTTTTTCCATTTTTTCACAATAACTAAAGTTGATTCACAAAAGACGCTCTATCTCACATACTAAAATATGCATTTAATACTAGCAACGCCATCTATGTGTCAGACCGGGGACTTATCAGCCAACCTGTTATAATATTATTTTTTTCATTGTACAAAAGTCGACAATCTTTTCAATGAAGGCGTTTTGTCCATGAAAGAAAATTTTGTTGGACTAAAATCAATTTATATTTTTAAAAAAATATTACTTCAAAAATTTAAATGAAATCGTTCTAAATTTGTTGAATATTTGTATTTTGACTACAAAATAAGAATGGTTTAAAAAAAGAGGAGATGTCTTTCAACACTTAATTTTAAAGATGTTTTTAATTGAGTCATATTATAATTTCTACTTGAAGTCGAGTCCGAATTTAGAATTAAAAGTTGTCTTTAATTCGTTTTCAAAGAACAAAGCAAATGGTAGAAAAAAATTATGCACCCAATCATTAGCAAAGAAGGAGGGTGTCAATTGTAACCTACCCAGAGTAGCTAGGTCACACATTGATCATAATGTAATTGACACTATACCTTAGGACAGTAGGCAAACCTCTTCTTCGACTCTGTTTGAATTAAAAAGCGATATAAAAGCTTGTATTCGAAATCTGTTTTATTTGTCTAAAAATATTTGATTTTTGTCTATCTTAGAATACACA
Organism: Haematobia irritans; assembly: GCF_050003625.1. Lineage (NCBI taxonomy): Eukaryota > Metazoa > Arthropoda > Insecta > Diptera > Muscidae > Haematobia > Haematobia irritans. The sequence goes on from NC_134400.1 coordinate 207,506,273, forward strand.
GAAAAAAAGTGTCTTGTAAATTTAAGGACCATTTTAACTTCCACATAGTTCAACAAATTTACTCTAATATAGTTCATTTTTCGTAACCACAACGAAAATTAACTTAGCTAAAGGAAAACTTATAAAAATTCAGTAAATGTTTTTTAGTTCACTAACTACGAAATGGGAAGGATTTCTCCTTAAATACATTTTCAACACAGTAGTTAATGCATCGTTGATTCTATTATAAATATACATGGGCAATATAAAAATCTTACTACGAAATGTGGACAATTTACTAAGAAAAAATTTTGTATGGAAAAAATTTTTTGTAGTAAAAATTAACTTAACGACATTACCGATTCGTACGATGGCTACCTACAGATTATTTCCCTTTTTACTATATGTTGGAGTGTTTTGAAAATTTTAGATAAAGTAGAATAAAAAGTAGTTAATATAATCCTTGACGGGTGTATATAATTTTATATAGATTCCTCATAGATTTGGTATATATTTAACCTTAACTTATAGATAGAATTCCAACTAATCAATAAACGTGCTACTGGAAAATGTGAGTGCATCATGTGAGGGAGTTTTTAGAGACATTTTGTGTATATCTCGTATGATTGTTTGTGTTTGTTACTGCGTCATTTATGCTGTTGTTGGTTGTTTTGATTCTAGAGACAACGGAATGTTCCTTGTGTGTTGTTGGTATCTTTTGTGGTGATAGTTGTTTTCTTGCAATAGCGAGATCAGAAAGGGATCGTGTGTGTGTGTGGAGTTGTTTTTCTTTACGGCAGGTATGTATGTATCCTTTATGACTATTTGTGTCTTTGAGTTTTATTGCTGCATTCAGTTCTGTTGATGTATTTATGAAGTGCACACGTGGATTTAATTTTGCAAAATTGTACGTGCGGTATTGGTGTTTATTAATGAAAATACATTTATTCGAAACATTTTAGAAACTGAGAAGTGAATGTGATGTTACAGAAATCAAAAACGCTTTTTATTGATTTAAAAAAAAAAAAAAACAAATAATAGATTAAGGAACAGTATATTTCTGTTAATAGTTTAAAATTAGTGCGGATTTTTAATTGATTTACATAAAAAATATACAACATGAGTGGTAGTGGCATGATCTATATTTATTCCACATCTGTATCACAGGTTGGAGTCTATTTTTTGGAATCCATTTTTTTATAACACAGCAATTCCTACAGGTGAGTACTAAGTTCGAGTTTAGCCGCTAAAATTAAAAATAAATCACTAAGAAAATTATAAAATTGTACGTCTTCGATACAAATTTAAATATAACATGATGGAGAATAGCCCAAACCAAGTTTTTTATAAAGATTATTTTTTTAATGGATTATTAAAGAAAACTTGTCATGAAAATTGCGATTTTAGCCTCTAAACTCGAACTTAATGTCCAACTTAAATACCAAATGCTATACTGACAAGTGGAAATTATGTCTAATTTTATAATATTTTTTATTTCAAATATATTCTGAGAATAATTTCAAAAACGTCCCATTAGTCCATGGATATGATTCCAATACCTACAGGATGGATTTTTCAATGTGGTAAGTTTTTCTATAAACGGTATTTTGTCCGTTTTAAATAAAACCAAAATTTCAATTTATTAAAAATAATTTTTTTCACTTGCAGTTAGACAGGTCTTGTAATGGTATTTTTTTTTAATATTCTTACTGTTTAATGCTAATTTAGCTGATATCCTTATTGGCTCTAAGAAATACTCTTGAAAACCGTAAGTGAAAAATCAATATGAACGATATAATTAATTAATTAATAATATTTTTCTTATATTTTGTATAACTTTGCAATTTCAGATGTTTAAAAGACAAATCCGCCCAACAAATGTTAGCCAAAATGGATTAAATTGGACAATTCAATTGAATATAGCAACTTATGCCACATATATCTTTCATATGGATAGAAAACATGGAAATTTAAATTAATTACTTTAGTCCTATTAACATAGAATATTACTCTTTTGAAGAAGCAATTACTAACTACCGACAAGTAACTGCATCCAACGTACGAATAAAAATATTTCCTTTATTGTATATCATAAGCCATAGTTTTGTGTAATATAATAATAATTTTTTGAAATAAAATACTGGTGGTAATAGAAAATTTACTTGTTTTGTACGAAAAATTTCTTAGTTGTATACAGGCTTGTTGTACCTTTGATTCCTCAATTTCTCTACTTTTTTGAAAATTATACTGACAAATAGTTTATTTCAAACCAATTTCTTAATACAGGTTTCTCAAAAAATTGTTAATTTTTCTGGATAGCAGGAATATTTTGAATGAGTTTAAGTATATTCTTCCCACAGCATAGTAATAATGAACTAAAATACGATGCAATACATGAACTAATTTATAAGAAAATCATGAACTTATCCAGATGAAAACAATCTTTGGCGCCAAATCATGGTCATTCTTACTATGGGTTAGTTCATTTTTCATAAAAAATAGTAAACTTTTTTTTCGGTGTAGTATAATTAACGCCACTTTGAGCTTTTGTCCTTGTCATCATAAAATTCAACCTATCCGGTCTTAAATGTTTCTCCACCCTATTGTTTAGGTACGATTTAAGATTTAAAATAGATTTAAATTCCACCCTTACCCGCTATGTGAAAATTCTTTAAGCCGCAAAATTATTCCATCCATTCAAATATTTTACCATTATTTTCAAAGTTTTAGCTTTTTGTCGAATAATTAAGAAACAACATAACTTAAATCACAAGTAATTTAATTAAAACCCCAAAAGATAATGTGTTTATTATTCGTTATATTCTTTCATTTATTTAAATTTGCATTTGTCTTTTGCTTTATGTCTCATTCTCTGTGGTTTTGATTAAATGTCCATTGTTTATGAATTATTTGGTCCTTATCTGTGTGAGCAAAAGCATTATCGTCCCCCAGCGCCATCCCTATGGCTTCAGCGTCAACATCACTCTTCTGTGTTGTATTCTTTTCTTTATAATTTTCGCACCAATTCCTTATGGGATTTTTATTCCATTATTAAGGGAGTCTCGGTTCAATTTAAGGAGCAAAGATACTTTACTTTCTCTTGGATTGCTTTTTTTTTGACAAAGGAAGTATCACGCCATCAACTAAGAATGGTCAAGATAAATGAATATGATGCACAGTATAACTACATCATCATGTGAAACAGAGCTGTAAATGTAGATTTTCGAATTGCATGATCTCAATTTAAAGTCCATGTGATCCCAGATATTCTAAGTTACATGTCGGTTCAGATTTAGATATAGCTCCCATATATAGCTTTCTCCCGATATACACTCATATGAACACAGAGGCCAATTTTTAATTCCGATTTTGTTGAAATTTTGCACAGGAAGTAGAATTAGCATTGTAGCTATGCGTGCCAAATTTGGTTGAAATCGGTTCAGATTTAGATATAGCTCCCATATATATGTTTTTCTGATTTCGACAAAAATGGTCAAAATACCAACATTTTCCTTGTAAAATCGCCACTGCTTAGTCGAAAAGTTGTAAAATTGACTCTAATTTTCCTAAAATTCTAATACATATATATCCAGCGATAGATCATACATAAACTTTTGCGAAGTTTCCTTAAAATTGCTTCAGATTTAAATGTTTCCCATATTTTTTACGATCATTGTGTTCCCCCCTAGTGCATTAGCTGACTTTAATTTTGAGTCTATAGATTTTGTAGGAGTCTATCAAATTCTGTCCAGATCGAGTGATATTTAAATGTATGTATTTGGGACAAACCTTTATATATAGCCCCTAACACATTTGACGGATGTGATATGGTATCGAAAATTTAGATCTACAAAGTGGTGCAGGGTATAATATAGTCGGCCCGCCCGACTTTAGACTCTCCTTACTTGTACAAATTTCATACCGAGCTTGTGATTTGACTTCTTAGACTTCTGGACACCGCAAATTGTATGCGATTGGTCTGAAATTGGAAATCTAGGTGTATGTTAGGTCCACATATAAGTATGCCAAATATGGTGTGAATCGGTCCACGTTTTGGTATAGGCCCCATATAAACCAATCTCCTGATTCGACTTCATGAGCTTCTGGACACAGTAATTTTTATCCGATTGTCGTGTAATTGGAAATCCAAAGATGCTGTTTATAGGTGCATAATTTGGTATACCCTTATATAGACCGATGTCCCGATTTAACTTTTTAGATATTCGAATCTTTATCCGATTAGCCTGAAATTGGAAATCTATAAGTATTTTTGGTCCATAACTAAGGTTGCCGAATATGGTGTGTATGGGCCCATGTTTCGGTAGAGCCTCCATATATCTAGGTCTCCTGATTTGACTTCTTGGACACCAACATTTTTATCCAATTTGTCTTAAATTTATTGTGCCAAAAATGTTGTACATGGGTCCATGTTTTGGTGTCTTCCACTTATAGCGTCTAGACATCCCAATCTTTGTCGGATTTGCCTGAAAATCAAAATTTTTAAGTATTTTAGAACCGTAAATAGGGATGGCGAGTGTGGTGTAGTGAATCGGTCCATGTTTTGGTATAGACCGATTTCCCGGAATTCTATATATGTTCATATAACCTGCTAACCTGCGAATAGTTTTCAAAGAACACCCCAAAAAAAAGTGAACCCACCGTGGAAGAAAATGTAGGTTTATTTTAGAAAATTTTAGCTAAAATAGTTTTCTAGTTGCAACATGTTACAAATAAGTTAATACTTTTTGTCAAATTGAAGGAAATTTATTAAAAACCAGTCTTTCTGGCATTCGAAACTCGAGTGCATTGTAAGCCTTTAACGGTGGTATAAAGGTCCTAGATTATATGGAACTCTAGCGAACTCTATATCCACATATCACACAAATTACACACTTAGCTTCTTTAGTTTTTAAAACGGTCTTCTCTGAATTCAGTAATTGATATTGTTCTTCTATAGTGTGTGGAAGTTAGTGGTTGTTTGATGTTACTCATTTAAGGTGGATGTTAATTTCGACAATTCGCTTACACTAATTTGAAAACAATATCCGTATTTTAAACCAACAGTAAAACAATTAGAAATATTTTCGCCACTATAATGTGTTTTGAAATTAAATACAATTAGAATTCAATTTACAATATATGTGGTTATTAAGGTTATTTAATAAAAGAGTCTCTCAATGATACTAACATGAAGAATTTTAATGCAATTTCCATACATTTTAATTTTGAAGCCACATTTAAATTTTTTTGTAAACTTATAACTCAAGAAATTAGTATATATGTATTCTATATTGCTCCTGTACTGAAAGCAAAACCTTTTATTAACATAAACTCAATTCTCACTCCTCAACACACTAATGTGCCCAGTGTTTGGTTTTATAACAACCTATCCTATTAAAATTGTCTTCTCAGTATCCGTATAACAAAAGCCAAACAAACATTGTTAATTGCATTAAATCGAATCCTAAGAAATAAATTCAAAATTGGATTAGATATGTCCGTTGTCCCGTCTTTCTATACATGTATTCAAGCCCGATCGTCTTCAATTTGGAATAGATCTTTAGTTTGGTACATTTATTGATTTTGGACAAATAAGTTAAAATTTCATAGTGTCACGTCACCAACCTGTCCACAGTTAAGTAATGCAAACCGATCTTTAGTAAATTTTCCTAATTCCCACATAAAAATTGTTTCATCCCCAGTTTTATGTTTGCAATGTAGTGGGACTCGAGTATCTAAAAAATGATATCCTTAAAGTTTAAGATATAATAATATTATACACATTCCAGTAAAGCCAATCTAACTTTATTTTAGTACATGGAATTGGAAAAATTTTCCTTTACTCTAATAATTTTGGCATACGTTATTATACACAAATGAAGCATAAAGATTTGCTCAATTCGCACTTCTCACAAAATAGTTCATTATTTCTTTAAATTTCTAAATTTTACTACAAATGCGCCCATCTTAAACTTTGTATGACTTTAAAAACATTCTTGCAAGTTTTAATTTCAATTTTGTTCTTCTAACTACAAAATTTTCTTTAAACAGTAAAAAAATTAATTATGTCTAATAAATGTTAATGCATTTGTCGACAAATATTCACTCATTTTTGTGATATCGGCGTGATGTCAGCGTTTTTAATACTGTTTAATTAAATGTTTCTAAAATTAACCAAAAAATTTCTTCCTGGTGGGTTCATTGTTTTTATAAAAAAAAGTTGGTTTTATGGAAAAACATAATTATTTACACAAACATTTTATAAGAAAGATATTTTTTATTATCTTTTATTTATGAAAACTTCGTTTGCAGACTCAAGGAAACTTCAAAAGTTTTGGTAAAAAGATAATTTTGAATATTAGGGAAAAACAGTAATGCAATGACTTTCCAGTTATCCAAAATATGTTATTATTATATCAGCCGCATATCCATATATTGCATTTTTATAGTAGCAATCACATACAAATTAAATCGAAGCAGTGTAATTTATTGTTTTATATTTTCTTAAACAAAATTAGAGTAATATTACTTTGAAAATTTACTACTGATCATATTAACACGTAAAAAATACAACCACCCACCACACTCCCCCACCCACTCTAACTATTTCCATCGTTTATGTATACAAAATACAATTATATTACTCTCATAGCTTTAACTCACTTTCTTCTCACTGTCACTGCTCTCAAATGACTGTCAAGCATAATTCCCCATGCCAGCAAACAACAACTCTCTCGCTCTCACTCTCAAACCACAACACAACAACGACAACAACGTCAATAATTTTAGAAAAAATGCAATTTTCTCCATGCATCAATTTAAAAAACTATTGCGATTCGCCATATCTACGCAAAATTACCTTTCTTTTGATACCAAATTTATCGCATAATACCCACGCAAACGCACAATATGTACCCAAAAAAAGTGTAGCGTATTAATATATAATATATAATTAATTTTTTTCTCTTGTTTAGGAAAATTTTATATGTTGAAAGAAAAATTTGAATTTAAAAATTGTTAAAATGTTTTTAGCGCTATACGAAGTTCATGACAGGTACAATTTTAGTAAAATTTACTCATTTGAGAGACTTATGAACTCAATTTAAGCTAACTTCTGCTATTTTAGGAAAATATGAACTATTTTAGTTTTTAGTAAAATTGTGCACTATATTTGTATACCACGTTTTTTCTTATTTTTAGTTCGCGTCATTAGAGTTAGCAAAAAATTATTCAAATAAAGAACATTTACTCATATTGTGCCCCTTTTTTTCTGGGTGAAACGACTATATTTTATTCATGGTGATGGCTATTTCAGATTCAGCCCGGGCGAACTAAAGTCCATATATACTTGTTTCACTGATATTTTGCTCCATTCCAATGCATCAGTCGGTTTAAATTTTAAATCTATAGATTTTGTTTAAGTGTAAAACTAGTGCCCAAATAAGAAATTTGAAGGACTTCAGATGGTATCAAAAAATTTGGTTACAAAGTGGTGAAACGTATAGTATAGTCAATGGCGCCCGATTTTGACTTTCCTTCATGTTTTTGAATATATTGTAAAGACAATTAAAATTTGGTAAATGGGATATATATCCTAATTTTTTGCAGTTCGAACTACCCAGTTTAAAACAATATGTGTATTCAAAAAGCATCTTGCAATCAGTACCAAAAATATTAATATAAGATCAAAATCTTAGAATCACAGTAAAATTCTAGTTGATTTAAGTATCTGAACGCAGAGAAGGAATATGATCACTAGGAATATGATCACCCTGGAATATGGTCACTCAGAAGAAATATGATCACAAACATGCTCCATGTTCACCGTCCAAAAATAATGTTTGGGTGATCATATTCCTTCTCTAGGTGTGGTTAAGAATCTAGCGAGAAATACTTTACTTATGATTATATAAAAATTTCGCTTATGCAGTGGGATCGCATATCTCTAAAGACAAAACGCCCTCAATGAAAATTGGCATTAGAGGAGGTGTTGTCAAAGAAAATTCCTATATGCTTTCCATAGTGTTGGGTATTTAAAATCCGGCCCGGCCAATTTATGGCCGGATATACTCTTCGTTTTGTCTATTTTGCAAAATGCCAAAGACATGCAAATACTGTCGTACGTATGACAAAAGTTTATAATGAATATTAAAATAAATCCAAGACCCATTGTTTTGGGTACATTCTCTTCGACTGAAAGACCAATTACTTATGATTCTTTCACTCTGTGTGCGTGCGTGTGTGGGTAGGGTTTTGAGTATACGAGTACTCTATAGATTTCGTACTCTCTTTGTGTATATGTATGAGTGAATGGGAATGAGTGAGTGAATGTATTTAATTTAATTAAAAACACCATCAACTTTTTCTTTTTCTCCATGATATATATATTTTTTTTTAATTTTTAAGGACGAATCCAAATGAGTGAGTGGATAGTATAGTAGGTCTATGATAGTGTGTGTTTGATGTGGATGTCTTTGTATGAATCTGTGTGTAAATTTCATTTGCTCGTTTGTGTTGGGCTCATTCCAGCAGTTTTGAATTGATTCTTGGAAAGAAAGCTGAGATTGTTTTAATTAGTACGAATCCTTTTGTTTCGTTTCATGCCACGATTATTTTATTTTCATGTGTTTTTTACCCCCACTTTCCTCTGTGGCTTTGCTCTTCTCATTTAGTTGCTGTTGGTGATGTGATAGGATCCATGCCTTTCATTTCTGGCATAAGGGTGACAAATGTTTTTGGCATATTTTCTCACTTCCATGGGGGGTTGATGGTGTTTGCCGGTGTTACGATAGTGGTTCACTTAGTGTTATGAGCAACGATGATGACTGCCAGTCATTTTCAGCACTGTGAATTTTATTACAATATGAATGGCGTTTTTTTATAATTTGTATATATTTCCATATCATAATTCATTTTATATTTGATCTAAATTTCATAAATGAAACATGAGCCATAAATCCTTTGGGGTATGTAATTAAACTGCAGTAATGAGTTAAAACGTGAAAACCAGATTAATATAGACTTACTAAGAGAGTCGATTTTGAGCGTGCTATAGCTTCAAAAGCGTTTTTACAATAAAATTTATTTTTTAAGTTTTTTTTTTTTTAATTTTTATACCCTCCACCATAGGATGGGGGTATATTAACTTTGTCATTCCGTTTGTAACACATCGAAATATCGCTCTAAGACCCCATAAAGTATATATATTCTGGGTCGTGGTGAAATTCTGAGTCGATCTGAGCATGTCCGTCCGTCCGTCCGTCTGTTGAAATCACGCTAACTTCCGAACGAAACAAGCTATCGACTTGAAACTTGGCACAAGTAGTTGTTATTGATGTACTTCGGATGGTATTGCAAATTGGCCATATCGGTCCACTTTTAATTGAAATTTGGTACATGGTGTTAGTATATGGTCTCTAACAACCATGCAAAAATTGGTCCATATCGGTCCACTTTTACGTATAGCCCCCGATTTGGCTTGCGGAGCCTCAAGAGAACCAAATTTCATCCGATCCGGCTGAAATTTGGTACATGTTGTTAGTATATGGTCTCTAATAACCACGCAAAAATTGGTCCACATCGGTGCATAATTAAATATAGCCCCATATAAACCGATCCCCCGATTTGGCTTGCGGAGCCTCTAAGAGAAGAACTAGGTCTAGGTCAAATGGTATTACAAATGAGCCATATGGGAACAATTTTAGACTTGTAGACTGAAAAAAATATTTTCGTGAGGCCAAAGATTTCATGTCCTTAAAATTTTGCGAATAAATTTATTTTTGAATGCAATAGATCAAAATGCTTTTGTTAGCATGTACACAATAAAATGAACTGTTACTGAAATAAATTAGTCAGCCGTAAGGAGAGAGGTTTTGAAATGATGCAACCTAAATTTAGTTGCAGTACATATTAACCACGGCGTTGCCAACTATATTTATTGTAGATTACTTCAAGGTCAGATTTCAAGAAAATTATTGTAAATATCTTGTGAGTAACCTTTTCCTCCCTGTGCTGGAGCTAAACTTTCATAGAACTTTATTTCATATTTATTTATTTCATATATATTTATTTCATATATATTTATTTTATATTTATTCTTATAAGTAAACTATAAGCATAAATGAGGATAAAGCTATGATATCGAAGGTATTGAGCTTTAGCGTATGTGTAAGAAATTTATTCGCTTTTTCTGTGTACAATTGGTATTAAAGACTACGCAAACTAAATTTTAGGATGCGCAATTTACACAATATTAAGGGCAAATATTTTTAAATTAATGACATTTTAATTAAAAGAAAAATTTTTTTTATTAAATTTAGGACACAAATTTTGGAAATTTGCGTCCCTCCGTTAAGGTCGTATTTCTTTGAACTAAGAAACATTTTCTTTAAATTAAAGAAAAACATTTTTGAGTTAAAGAATTCGTACTTAAATTAATTTAAAACTATTGAATCTTTTGATTTAAGATAAAAACGCTAAACACATAGGCTAAGATTTATTTTGAGGATTTTGTATCTTTAATTTAACGTTTTTTTTTTTTTGGAATAAAGAAAACATTTTTTACTTGGAAGTATCTGTTATAATTTAGATTTTTAAACTAGCATTTCTTTCTACGAGAATTGCTTTATTAATATATCGCAAAAAGAGAATGAAAATTCCATAAATGAGATGTGTATCCTAATTTTAATGTTATTGATACTAGATTTAAAGCTACAAAGGTCCCTGAAAAATATCCTTATTTTAGAGAAGCCGCATCTTGCCTTGAAATCAATACCAAAATCCTTAAGGGAAAGTCAAAATCTTTGGATCCTAGCAAACTTTTTTTGAGTGTGTTGCCATTTAAACGAACATTAAACGTTCTAACCACTTTTTCGTTGACTAATAAAGGGTGATTCTTTTGAGGTTAGGATTTTCATGCATTAGTATTTGACAGATCACGTGGGATTTCAGACATGGTGTCAAAGAGAAAGATGCTCAGTATGCTTTGACATTTCATCATGAATAGACTTACGATCTGCCACAACGTCGAATTTTCAGTGAATGGGCCCTAGAAAAGTTGGCAGAAAATCCGCTTTTTTATCGACAAATTTTGTTCAGCGATGAGGCTCATTTCTGGTTGAATGGCTACGTAAATAAGCAAAATTGCCGCATTTGGAGTGAAGAGCAACCAGAAGCCGTTCAAGAACTGCCCATGCATCCCGAAAAATGCACTGTTTGGTGTGGTTTGTACGCTGGTGGAATCATTGGACCGTATTTTTTCAAAAATGCTGTTGGACGCAACGTTACGGTGAATGGCGATCGCTATCGTTCGATGCTAACAAACTTTTTGTTGCCAAAAATGGAAGAACTGAACTTGGTTGACATGTGGTTTCAACAAGATGGCGCTACATGCCACACAGCTCGCGATTCTATGGCCATTTTGAGGGAAAACTTCGGAGAACAATTCATCTCAAGAAATGGACCGGTAAGTTGGCCACCAAGATCATGCGATTTGACGCCTTTAGACTATTTTTTGTGGGGCTACGTCAAGTCTAAAGTCTACAGAAATAAGCCAGCAACTATTCCAGCTTTGGAAGACAACATTTCCGAAGAAATTCGGGCTATTCCGGCCGAAATGCTCGAAAAAGTTGCCCAAAATTGGACTTTCCGAATGGACCACCTAAGACGCAGCCGCGGTCAACATTTAAATGAAATTATCTTCAAAAAGTAAATGTCATGGACCAATCTAACGTTTCAAATAAAGAACCGATGAGATTTTGCAAATTTTATGCGTTTTTTTTTTTTAAAGTTATCAAGCTCTTAACAAATCACCCTTTACATAGTTGGGTATATAGCCTAGGTACAAATCATGACACCGGACCCATATTTCTTACCAAACACAGGTTTAATGTATCCCTCCGTCCATCTTCCTGCCTTGTGGTTTGGTGAGGTTTGTCTGTCAAAGATATTTTGTTAGATCCCTTTGTACATGAGCCCAGCAACGCGACTGAAAAACAAACAAACCAGGAGTCAAATAAAAAGTGCTTATGTGGCATCATAATAACGAAGCCGGCACTGTCAGAGCCACCGCCATCACCACATTTGGTTGTTTGCTGAAGCAACACTGTTTGTTGATGCTATTAAATGATGATGTAAACAATGAGCAATGTTTACTCAACCACAGAGTTTTCAGTTTATGGATTGTTTAAATATCACCCACTCACCGTATGCTCGGATGGCCAGCTACCCAGTAGGCTAGCATCATCAGCTTACTTTGTAGGCCTATTCTGTTAGTCCTGGATTTTGAATGAAATAAAAACTTAATGGGAAATGAATCCCCGAATGCGTGCTGGCATAGCTGTTTATGCTAAAGTGAAACACTTAATGAAAGGAAGGCAAAAGAAAAATCGTATAATTAATATTATCAGAGTACACATGGTAATATTAATCATACGCAAAAAAATATTGACCTTATGCAACTTAAATTATAGGAACCGTAGTGTACAGAACATTATTTTTTTTTTTTTGTAATTTAAAATAAATTTAAATTTTATAATTTAAAATAAATTTAGAATTTTTCTTTACAAATTCTTGGAAATTTGGGTGCCTCGATTAAAGTCGTTGAATTAAAGTAAATTCCTCTAAGTAACGACAAAATATTTGATTTGAAGAAATGCTCACAGAACAATTTTGAGATAATCACTTTGATTTAGTTTTTTCAATTTCCGTATATAGTTGTAATTCTATTTTAAACTGTATTTATTTTTTGAATAGCTAGTAACTAAGGAATGTATTCCGTAGACTGAATAAAAAAATAAGAAGATTAAGTGGACTTAGTGGTCAACGTATTTTCCTACTTCTTCTATTACACATTACTAAATTAAGCACAACTGAATTTGAAAATGAATTGAATTGTATTCTCATCAGTTTTGGTATTTTTTTTATCCCTTAAAAGTAGAAAATTGTTTAATGGGCTAAAGGAAACAAGTATATAAGGCCGAAAGTTCGGCCAGGCCGAATTTTATGTACCCTCCACCATGGATTGCGTAGAAACTTCTACGAAAGACTGTCACCCACAAATTTCAATTCACATGGTTGTTATACTACCACCACTTACAAAATTTCAACCAGATCGGATGAATTTTGCTTCTCCAAAAGGCACCGGAGGTCAAATCTGGGGATCGGTTTATATGGGAGCTATATATTATTATGGACTGATAGGAACCAATTCCTGCATGGTTGTTGGATACCCTATACTAACATAACGTACCAAATTTCTACCGAATGGGAAGAATTTTGCTCTTCCAAGGTGCTCCGGAGGTCAAATCTAGGGATAGGTTTATAAGGGTCCTATATATAATTATGGACCGATATCGTTTGAGGCCATATATTAACATCACGTACCAAATTTAAACTGAATCAGATGAATTTTGGTCTTCAAAGAGGCTCCGGAGGTCAAATCTGGTGATCGGTTTATATGGGGCTATATATAATTATGGACCGATATGGACCAATTTTTGCATGGTTGTTAGAGACCATATACTAACACCATGTACCGAATTTCAGCCGGATCGGATGAAATTTGCTTCTCGTAGAGGCTCCGCAAGCCAAATCGGGGGATCGGTTAATATGGGGGCTATATATAATTATGGACCGACGTGAACCAATTTTTGCATGGTTGTTAGAGACCATATACTAACACCATGTACCAAATTTCAGCCGGATCGGATGAAATTTGCTTCTCTTAAAGGCTCCGCAAGCCAAATCGGGGGATCGGTTTATATGGGGGCTATATATAATTATGGACCGATATGGACCAATTTTTGCATGGTTGTTAGAGACCATATACTAATACCATGTACCAAATTTCAGCAGGATCGGATGAAATTTGCTTCTCTTAGAGCAATCGCAAGCCAAATTTGGGGGGTCCGTTTATATGGGGGCTATACGAAAAAGTGGACCGATATGGCCCATTTGCAATACCATCCGACCTACATCAATAACAACTACTTGTGCCAAGTTTCAAGTCGATAGCTTGTTTCGTTCGGAAGTTAGGGTGATTTCAACAGACGGACGGACGGACATGCTCAGATCAACTCAGAATTTCACCACGACCCAGAATATATATACTTTATGGGGTCTTAGAGCAATATTTCGATGTGTTACAAACGGAATGACAAAGTTGATATACCCCCCATCCTATGGTGGAGGGTATAAAAATAATCTAAGTGACAACTCTGCTTATTTTTATCCTTTAATTCTTTTTTGATCAAAAAGCCTGCTAGCTAACTTTCTACTTCTTCTTACCAGCCGTGGCACAGAGGGGCAAAATCGCAAAAAATTGAGATTAATTGAAAAATGAATTTTTTTTTTTTTGAAAATCCGATTAAAGTATATAAAATTCTACATCCCTACTGAAAATTTGATTGTCATATGTTGTTTACTTGTCAAACTGCATTGTGTTAATATTAAATAATTTTTGAGGTATTCGCGCAAAGTAGTGTTTTTTTAATTCGGTATATTTCGGAGCTTAATATATAATATTTCGCAAGCCAAAAGTAATATTTTCACTACACCCAAAAAATTAATAGAGAAAAGTTTACTTGATTCAAGTCGTAGTGGTGTCAAAAGTACGGTAAGTACGGATTTCGTAAATCCAAGAAGAAAATTCATAATTTTTAATTAATCCCGAAAATATTAAGTACAGATTTCTTAATTTTAGAAATTTTCAATCATGTTTGTGCTTTTTTTAAGTACGGGAAGTTCTTGATTCAAGCCTAGTGAAACTCTATTTAATCCTAATCTGTACTTGATTCAATCCGCATTTAAGCTTACATTAAACCCAATAGCGTTTAACTTGAACCAAAATGAACTTCCCAGAAAAAAAATTTGGAAGTTCTTCCAAAGGCACAACTTTAAAAGCACTTCCAGAAGATGCACTCCCAATGATGTTCTTTATTTTAACTACACAGGATGTTCTTTTAATTAAAAATTATTTATTTGACAAAATATCAAAGACTTTTTAATTTACATCCAAACCATTGAATTCGGATCACGCCTAAAGAAGTGATGCAAACTCAGTGCAACGGCTGTTGACGCTTTTTTGGGGACGCTTTTTTTTTGTGGGTTGTTTTAAGCGGATTCAAGGCTTGGATCAATCTTTTTATACCCTGCGCCACACTGTGGAACAGGGTATTATAAGTTAGTGCATATGTTTGCAACACCCAGAAGTAGACGAGATAGACACATGGTGTCTTTTCTCAAAAATGCTCAGGGTGGGCTCCTGAGTCGATATAGTCATGTCCGTCTGTCCGTGAACACATTTTGTAATCAAAGTCTAGGTCGCAGTTTTAGTCCGATCGACTTCAAATTTGGCACAAGTATGTGTTTTGGCTCAGAATAGAACCCTATTGATTTTGGAAGAAATCAGTTCAGATTTAGATATAGCTCCCATATATATATATTTCGCCCGATTCGCCTTATATGGCCCCAGAAGCCAGAGTTTTACCCTGATTTTCAGGAAAGGCAGCAGACGTTTATTCAAACACTCTTTCACGTAAATTTCTTGGTTGACAGTCCCGGAAGCTATGAAAATGCTGCTTTTCAAGCCACAGGTACAGATGGCTTGCCAAACCAGATATTTCTTTGCGAACTTTGACAGTTTTATGTGCTTGAAAATATCTGCTACCTTTCCCCTTCCTTTTGCCGTATAAAACTCCTGTCCCGGAAGCTGCTTGTAGTCGGCTTTGACGTAGCTTTCGTCGTCCATTACCACGCAGTCAAACTTCGTCAGCATCGTCGTGTACAGCCTCCGGGATCCCGCTTTGGCCGTCGTATTTTGTTTATCATCGCGATTTGGAGTCACTACCTTCTTGTAAGTCGATAGTCCGGCTCGTTTTTTGGCTCGATGCACGGTTGTAGACGATACACCCAGCTTATTTGCGGCATCTCGGAGAGAGAGGTTAAGGTTTCGCTTGAAACTTCCGGCAACTCTCTTTGTCGTCTTAGCGGCATCCGGTTTTAGATTTACCCCCGATCCAGACTTCCTGGCTGTCGACAAACGTTCCCCAAACACTTTAATTACATTTGTAACGGTTGATTTGGCAACTTTTAGCGATTTTGCCAGCTTTGCGTGCGAGGAGCTCGGATTTTCGTGATGCGCGAGCAAAATGCATTTTGGGGTCACTTGGCGTTAGAATATTAATGTTTGAATAAACTAAAATTGCCAAAAAAAAAAAACTCCACCAACTTCCAAAATCAGTGGTAGATCTACTTGTTTCGCCTTCGGTTTTGACGAACGTGGCACCAGAAGGCACAAATCATGAAACAGAGGACGACAATGATT
This sequence comes from Haematobia irritans, assembly GCF_050003625.1. Taxonomy (NCBI): domain Eukaryota; kingdom Metazoa; phylum Arthropoda; class Insecta; order Diptera; family Muscidae; genus Haematobia; species Haematobia irritans. The sequence continues at coordinate 207,522,576 of NC_134400.1, forward strand.
ATATGAAGGACAATGCATTGGAGTATGATGACTTTGGGCATATATTTTTTAAAAGGGGGCGTGGCACCGCCCTATTCCACCTTGGATGTAATTCATACTGTACGATCAAAATATATATCATATCTCATATTCATACCTCTGATAGTTCATGAGATATATCCATTCCAAGTTTGAATGGGCGGTGCCACGCCCAATCATAACCAAGTATAGCCAAGGACTATTATCAGATTAACAGTACAACATTGGGAAAGTTTCATGACAATCGGTCCATTACTATGACCGCTAGAGCTATATTTAATAGTGGGAGTGGCACCGCCCACTTTTCCAAAAGATTTGTAGCCTATGTCACTAAGTGATAAAGTAGCATTAATATAGTGAAAGAATTTTTAAAATCGGATAAGTAGTTTAATTAATTTCCATTTTTTGCCCCACTGTGCGTCGCCTAGAACACATCCCTCTCGATTATAAAGGGTGATTTGTTAAGAGCTTGATAACTTTTTTTTAAAAAAAAACGCATAAAATTTGCAAAATCTCATCGGTTCTTTATTTGAAACGTTAGATTGGTCCATGACATTTACTTTTTGAAGATAATTTCATTTAAATGTTGACCGCGGCTGCGTCTTACGTGGTCCATTCGGAAAGTCCAATTTTGGGCAACTTTTTCGAGCATTTCGGCCGGAATAGCCCGAATTTCTTCGGAAATGTTGTCTTCCAAAGCTGGAATAGTTGCTGGCTTATTTCTGTAGACTTTAGACTTGACGTAGCCCCACAAAAAATAGTCTAAAGGCGTCAAATCGCATGATCTTGGTGGCCAACTTACCGGTCCATTTCTTGAGATGAATTGTTCTCCGAAGTTTTCCCTCAAAATGGCCATAGAATCGCGAGCTGTGTGGCATGTAGCGCCATCTTGTTGGAACCACATGTCAACCAAGTTCAGTTCTTCCATTTTTGGCAACAAAAAGTTTGTTAGCATCGAACGATAGCGATCGCCATTCACCGTAACGTTGCGTCCAACAGCATCTTTGAAAAAATACGGTCCAATGATTCCACCAGCGTACAAACCACACCAAACAGTGCATTTTTCGGGATGCATGGGCAGTTCTTGAACGGCTTCTGGTTGCTCTTCACTCCAAATGCGGCAATTTTGCTTATTTACGTAGCCATTCAACCAGAAATGAGCCTCATCGCTGAACAAAATTTGTCGATAAAAAAGCGGATTTTCTGCCAACTTTTCTAGGGCCCATTCACTGAAAATTCGACGTTGTGGCTCGTTAGTAAGTCTATTCATGATGAAATGTCACAGCATACTGAGCATCTTTCTCTTTGACACCATGTCTGAAATCCCACGTGATCTGTCAAATACTAATGCATGAAAATCCTAACCTCAAAAGAATCACCCTTTACAATAAAATCCCGTATTGAAATTTGAACCTCCCGTGTTATTCTTCTTTTGGTTACTCTGATATGAGAACATGTACGTGTTTGTTCTTGTGCAAATTTCACCACCATCCAGCAAAACTGAGCTCCATGCCAAAGTGATAAGGTGTCTCTTGAATCAATAGAACCATATCGGAGCCTAAGTTCCCCGTCTATCCTTAAAAGGTAATCTCGTCTTCACCCGTCTCGGTCTTTAACCATAACTTTTGACACTAAGTTTTTTTATATAATCTCTAATTGAACCCTTGAACAAATTTTTGGTCAATAAAAAACAATTTTAGGTCCATGCCAAGTTTAATATAACAGATTGGCTGATAAGTCCCCGGTCTAACAAAGAAAAATTTTTTGTCAAAATTAGTTTTTAATATTCAACATAGTTCCCTTCAAGAGCGATACAACGATTATAACGACCTTCCAATTTTTTGATACCATTTTGGTAGTACTCTTTCGGTTTTGCCTCAAAATAGGCCTCAGTTTCGGCGATTGCCTCTTCATTGCAGCCAAATTTTTCCCTGCGGGCATCCTTTTGAGGTCTGAGAATAAGAAAAAGTTGCTGGGGGCCAGATCTGGAGGATACGGTGGGTGGGGAAGCAATTGGAAGCTCAATTCATGAATTTTTGCCATCGTTCTCAATAACTTGTGGCACGGTGCGTTGCCTTGGTGGAACAACACTTTTTTCTTCTTCATATGGGGCCGTTTTGCCGCGACTTCGACCTTCAAACGCTCCAATAACGCCATACAATAGTCACTGTTGATGGTTTTTCCCTTCTCAAAATAATCGATAAAAATTATTCCATGCGCATCCCAAAAAACAGAGGCCATTACTTTGCCAGCGGACTTTTTTTTCTACGCTTCGGAGACGGTTCACCGGTCGCTGTCCACTCAGCCGACTGTCGATTGGACTCAGGAGTGTAGTGATGGAGCCATGTTTCATTCATTGTCACATATCGACGGAAAAAATCGGGTGTATTACGAGTTAACAGCTGCAAACACCGCTCAGAATCATCAACACGTTGTTGTTTTTGGTCAAATGTGAGCTCGCGCGGCACCCATTTTGCACAGAGCTTCCGCATATCCAAATATTGATGAACGATATGACCAACACGTTCCTTTGATATCTTTAAGGCATCTGCTATTTCGATCAACTTCATTTTACGGTCATTCAAAATCATTTTGTGGATTTTTTTTATGTTTTCGTCGGTAACCACATCTTTCGGGCGTCCACTGCGTTCACCGTCCTCCGTGCTCATTTCACCACTCTTGAATTTTGCATACCAATCAATTATTGTTGATTTCCCTAGGGCAGAGTCCGGAAACTCATTATCAACCAAGTTTTTGCTTCCATCGTATTTTTTCCCTTCAGAAAACAGTATTTTAGCAAAACACGAAATTCCTTTTTTTTCCATTTTTTTTTCACAATAACAAAAGTTTCTTCACAAAAGACGCTCTATCTCACAAAGTAATTGACATACAGACGTCAAATTTTGACACGAATCATTTGAAGGTTGGTACTATGTTATATAAAAACAAGTAAGGAAAGTCTAAAGTCGGACGGGGCCGACTATATTATACCCTGCACCACTTTGTAGATCTAAATTTTCGATACCATATCATATCCGTCAAATGTGTTGAGGCTATATATAAAGGTTTGTCCCAAATACATACATTTAAATATCACTCGATCTGGACAGAATCTGATAGACTTCTACAAATCTATAGAGTCAAAATTTAAGTCGGCTAATGCACTAGGGTGGAACACAATATTAGTAAAAAAATATGGGAAACATTTAAATCTGAAGCAATTTTAAGGAAACTTCGCAAAAGTTTATTTATGATTTATCGCTCGATATATATGTATTAGAAGTTTAGGAAAATTAGAGTCATTTTTACAACTTTTGGACTAAACAGTGGCGATTTTACACGGAAACTGTTAGTATTTTGAACATTTTTGTCGAATTCAGAAAAACATATATATGGGAGCTATATCTAAATCTGAGCCGATTTCAACCATAGCAACGCATAGCAACAATGCTAATTCTAGTCTCTGTGCAAAATTTCAACTAAATCGGAGTTAAAAATTGGTCTCCGTGGTCATATGAGTGTAAATCGGACGAAAGCTATATATGGGAGATATATCTAAATCTGAACCGATTTCAACCAAATTTGGCACGCATAGCTACAATGCTAATTCTACTTCCAGTGCAAAATTTCAACTAAATCGGAGCAAAAAATTGGCCTCTGTGGTCATATGAGTGTAAATCGGGCGAAAGCTATATATGGGAGATATATCCAAATCTGAACGGATGTCAACCAAATTTGGCACGCATAGTTACAATGCTAATTCTACTCCCTGTGCAAAATTTAAACTAAATCGGAGTTAAAAATTGGTTTATGTGGTCATATGAGTTTAAATCGTGCGAAAGCTATATATCGGAGATATATCTAAATCTGAACCGATTTCAACCAAATTTGGCACGCATGGCTACAATGCTAATTCTACTCCCTGTACAAAATTTCAACTAAATCGGAGTTAAAAATTGGCCTCTGTGGTCAAATGAGTGCACTGAAAAAACAGTGAACCCACCAGGAAGAAAATTTTCGGTTAATTTTAGAAAATTTTTAATATTTGTAGAAAATTTTAACTAAACAGTATTACAAACGTTGGCATCACACCGATGTCATAAAAATAAGTAAATATTTTTCTACTAATACAAGAAAATTTATTAGACATAACCAAGTTTTTTCACTTGTTAAAGAAAATTTTGTAGTTTGAAGAAAAAACTTGGAGTTCAAAATTGCAAGAATGTCTTTAGTGACATACGAAGTTCATGATGGACGCATTTTTGGTAAAATTTACAATTTTAAAGAAATTCTGAACTATTTTGTGGAAGACACAAATTTAGTTAATCTTTATGTTTCATTTGAGTATATTTTTTTCCTCGGGTTTAGTTAATTTAACTAACGTACACAAAAAATTATTAGAGTAAAGAAAACTTTCTCCAAACATAATATTTCTATGAACTAAAATAAAGTTAAATTGGCTTTAGTGAAATAGAGAGTTCACTTTTTTTTTGAGTGTGTAAATCGGGCGAAAGCTATATCTAAATCTGAACCGATTTGGCTAATATTTTGCAAGTTTTTCGAGACCCATAAAATATTCGGATGTACGGAATTTGAGGAAGATCGGTTGATATACACGCCAATTATGGCCAGATCGGTGAAAAATGTATATGGCAGCTATATCTAAATCTTAACCGATTTTTTCCAAAATCAATAGGGATCGTCTTTGAGCCGAAACAGGACCCTATACCAAATTTTAGGACAATCGGACTAAAACTGCGAACTGTACTTTGCACACAAAAATACATCAACAGACAGACAGACAGACGGACAGACAGACAGACAGACAGATGGACATCGCTTAATCGACTCAGAATTTAATTCTAAGCCGATCCGTATACTAAAAGGTTGGTCTATAATTACTCCTTCTTGGCGTTACATACAAATGCACACACTTATTATACCCTGTACCACAGTAGTGGTGAAGGGTATAATAATATGCATTTAATATTAGCGACGCCATCTATGTGTCAGACCGGGGACCAAACTGTTATCCGGTGGTATTTCAAGTCACCAAAGAGGTGAGCTAATTTTAATATATTTCGGTTCATGTTTGAAATACAAAATTTAGCTTAAATTAGTAAATTTCGGTTCATACAGTCCGATCTCCCGAGTTAACTTGTTCAAAAAAGCCGTTTTTTAAATTATTAGACCCATAGAGGTTAGCTGATAATATTACTAAAGTTAGGTTGCTGTTATTTCAAAACCGGTTCTCTGACAGCTGACAGATTTATTCCAGTGACTTACGTTTTATTCACCGCATGAGTAAAACGTGGTTCAGTTTCGAACAAATTAAATATTTATTTTTTTTGTTTTTTCGAAAAACGTATCCAAGTTTTTTGTGGTTAGCAAAATCTTATGCGACCGCTTAAACCGCATACAAACTCTGATATTTTAATTTCATAATTTGTTATAATTTATACGTAACCTCCTCTCAAAAGAGTTCGCTTGCATTCACAAACACACACACACACACACATTTTCTATTGGTATAGTAGATAATTTGCACTAGTAAAATATTATTTGTGGTTCTCAGCTCTGATTTAAAATTCTAACCGAACTTAGCACTTTAAGTGTGGTTAAATACATGAGAGTGAGAGAGAGAGAGAGTGTAGATATAAATACGTGCGTGTGTTTGTATGTAAGTTTGTAGCATTTCCTTTTCTCATGAGTATGATGATGTCTGTTCATTTCATGAATTATCTTCAATGCGCACACACACACATACCACACCCATCCAAATCTTATGTTAAGTGCATGCCATTGCAACGGCAACGCAATGCTCTCCACATTCGTTAGTTCGCAAGTTCGTTTCTCACATAGCCACAAAGCAAACATTATAAGCTGAAGATTACTTGATGTCGCCACCAGCTAGCTAAGGTAACGCAATCAAAAGTGGCAACAGCGAAGATGCGACTGAAAAAACGTCAAGTGCACACTCTTGAGTCAACAGCGAACGACGTTATTTGCATTTTTAAAATGACTTAAATGGAATTCGTTCACACGGCCTTATAGCTGAGCACACACACACACATACAATGATCTATCACAGATATACATGTGCTCGCACTTTTAAAGGCAAGTACTGTCTGTGAATGGTTTGTTTTTTCTTCCAAAAAGGCTTAGGCAACCTCGTTAAAGGGAACGAAGGACACCAAGGTGCAAATGTACAACCAATGGACAACCTTTTTGATGCATATATTTTTATGATTTTTTAAAGAGAGAAAGAAAAAAATCTCTTTGAAAAAATATTTTTGGAGAATAGAGGGTACTTGTTTTCTGTCTTTTGTCAAAGAAAAATTAAAAAAATTAATAAATAAATATTTGAGACGACAGTGTATAAACCAACCTTTCAGGACTTTTACTAAAGGTCTAATAGACATTGTAGTCAAAACTAACACATTTATACTTACCACACATAGGTATTCCTTATCTAATGTTAATAAAAAATTAATTGATACAATTAAATTTTTAATCAATCTCGGAACAACGAGCTAGTTAAAAAAATAACGAATGAACATTAATTGATACAATCAATTTTTTAGTCAAAATAAAAAAAGTCAATTAAGAAACTGATTGAAAATAGTTACGCCTTTAATTAAAAAATTTATTGAGACAATAATTTGTTTAATCCAACTAACAACACAAATTTGGTTAAGTACACACAAAAAATTTTTTTCTGATTCAATCACGAAATTAATTGATCCAATTAATTTTTAATTGAAATGTCTTCAATCACAGAAATGATAGTATCAATTGAAAAATTAATTGAAGGTCAATTAAAAAGTTAATTGATACAATTAAAATTTTTTTCAAATTCAATTAAAATTTTTTTCAATGTTTCAATTAAAAAATTTGTTGAATCAATTAAATTTTTAATTGAATATTTTTTAAACCTCAATTAAAATTTTAATTGGAAAAATTTTCGTGAAATTTTTTTGTGTGTAAATGAGTGAACACATTCGAGGCTATTATAAACAATAAATTGTTCCAATTAACAATTTAATTGCAAAACCTAATTAATTTAGTTAAAAAGTCCAGCAAAATAATTAATTAAATTAATTAAAAACAGAGTTGTCCAATTGACATCAATTAAATTTTGATTGAATCTATTGAAAAATTAATTGTTGTTTGCAATCAACATCAATTAAATTTTTACTTGAATCAATTAAATTAAATTTTTAAATGACTCAAATAATAAATTAATTGAAATTTTGAAATCAAATCAATTAGTTTTTCAATCAAATATTTTTTGTGCCTAACTAAAACTGTGATTGATACTATTAATTTCATGATAGAACAAATTTCGTGTTTGAATCAGGAATATTTTTATTTGTGTAACGTATGGTCTATTTTTGGTCTCAGACCCCATAAAGTATGTATATTTTCATAAATTCGGGGTTGATCTTACCTCCGCCTTTTATCGGTCTTTTAGATATAGGGCGACTCCCCAGATTTGACTTTCGAAGCCTTTTGGAAGAGTACATTTCATCCAAGCCGGTTGAAATTTGTTACGTTTTGTTAGTAAAGGGTGATTCTTTTGAGGTTAGGATTTTCATGCATTAGTATTTGACAGATCACGTGGGATTTCAGACATGGTGTCAAAGAGAAAGATGCTCAGTATGCTTTGACATTTCATCATGAATAGACTTACGATCTGCCACAACGTCGAATTTTCAGTGAATGGGCCCTAGAAAAGTTGGCAGAAAATCCGCTTTTTTATCGACAAATTTTGTTCAGCGATGAGGCTCATTTCTGGTTGAATGGCTACGTAAATAAGCAAAATTGCCGCATTTGGAGTGAAGAGCAACCAGAAGCCGTTCAAGAACTGCCCATGCATCCCGAAAAATGCACTGTTTGGTGTGGTTTGTACGCTGGTGGAATCATTGGACCGTATTTTTTCAAAGATGCTGTTGGACGCAACGTTACGGTGAATGGCGATCGCTATCGTTCGATGCTAACAAACTTTTTGTTGCCAAAAATGGAAGAACTGAACTTGGTTGACATGTGGTTTCAACAAGATGGCGCTACATGCCACACAGCTCGCGATTCTATGGCCATTTTGAGGGAAAACTTCGGAGAACAATTCATCTCAAGAAATGGACCGGTAAGTTGGCCACCAAGAACATGCGATTTGACGCCTTTAGACTATTTTTGGTGGGGCTACGTCAAGTCTAAAGTCTACAGAAATAAGCCAGCAACTATTCCAGCTTTGGAAGACAACATTTCCGAAGAAATTCGGGCTATTCCGGCCGAAATGCTCGAAAAAGTTGCCCAAAATTGGACTTTCCGAATGGACCACCTAAGACGCAGCCGCGGTCAACATTTAAATGAAATTATCTTCAAAAAGTAAATGTCATGGACCAATCTAACGTTTCAAATAAAGAACCGATGAGATTTTGCAAATTTTATGCGTTTTTTTTTTTAAAAAAGTTATCAAGCTCTTAACAAATAACCCTTTATATGCCCTCTAACAACCCTGCACAAATTTTAACTCTATGGACCAAACACTTCGGGCAACAAAACATAATGATAAACAAGTAAGGAAAGTCTAAAGTCGGACGGGGCCGACTATATTATACCCTGCACCACTCTGTAGATCAAAATTTTCGATACCATATCACATCCGTCAAATGTGTTGGGGGGCTATATATATAGGTTTGTCCCAAATACATACATTTAAATGTCACGCGATCTGGACAGAATTTGATAGACTTCTACAAAATCTATAGACTCAAAATTTAAGTCGGCTAATGCACTAGGGTGGAACACAATGTTAGTAAAAAACAAGTATATACGGCCGTAAGTTCGGCCAGGCCGAAGCTTATGTACCCTCCATCATGGATTGCGTAGAAACTTCTTCTAAACACTTCCATCCAGAATCGAATTACTTAAGTTGCGGTAACGCTTGCCGATGGCAAGATATCTTAAAACTTCCTAACACCATGTCAAATCTGGAGAACGTTTTATATGGGGGCTATATATAATTATGGACCGATATGGACCAATTCTGCCACGGTTGTTAAAGATCATATACTAGCACCATGTTCCAAATTTCAGCCGGATCGGATGAAATTTGCTTCTCTTTTAGGCTCCGCAAGCCAAATCTTGGTGTCGGTTTATATGGGGGCTATATATAATTATAGACCGATGTGGACCAATTTTTGCATGGTTGTTAGAGACCATATACCAACATCATGTACCAAATTTCAGCCGGATCGGATGAAATTTGCTTCTCTTTGAGGCTCCGCAAGCCAAATCTGGGGATCGGTTTATATGGGGGCTATATATAATTATGGACCGATGTGGACCAATTTTTGCATGGTTGTTCGAGACCATATACCAACATCATGTACCAAATTTCAGCCGGATCGGATGAAATTTGCTTCTTTTAGAGGCTCCATAAGCCAAATCTGGGGATCGGTTTATACACTGGTAGAAAAATGGTTCGTACTATTAACGAACGGGTTTCGTTGATTACTTTTCGTTAATATTACGAAATTTTTCGTTATAAGAACGAAAGTCATCGTTAATACAACGAAATCAATCGTTAAAAGACAATTTTGTGTTTTGGTTTTTCGTTATATTAATGAAACACGTTTCGTTAATATTACGAATATTGACTTTGTAATTTTTTCAAGAATTAGAATAAAAAAATTTTCCAAGATGAAATTATTACAATCATTTGCACATAGAGAGTAACTTTTGGAAACTTTTAGCCCTTAAAACAGTCGTTTTATATACTTCGAAACTGGAATTGGAAATTTCATTTATAAAACGAAAGCGATCGTTAATATAATGATATGGATCGTTAAAAAATAAATTTTAAATTGCTATATTTCGTCATATTAATGAAATATGTTCATTAATAATACGAATGGGAGTTTGAGTATTTCTGCCTCTCCGTACTCTCTCTCTCTAAAACGTCTCTCCATACTCTCTCTAATACGTCTGTAGCGTCTAGTAATTTGTACATACACATCTAAGCATGGCAATAAGCACATGTTTGCGCGTGCGTCTTGAAAAACAAACGGTAAAAAGTTCAACAGAAAACTTGTCTGATGGGCAAACCTTAACAACATTTACGTTCTTTTCGCTGAAGAGTGCACAGGCTCATTACAGTTTCGTTGTGTATAATAAACATAGATGGTGGGTGAGTTGGTGTTTTTTGTATATTCTCAAGAAATTTAGTGTAAATTTTTAATCTTTAGTGAAAATGCAACGGGGAAGTGAACTTTCAGATGAAGAAGGCGGAACAATTACCGTATGAACCTTGGTTGCAAAAATAAATTGGATAAATGGACACGGCTATACGATTATCATTTTTTGGTCTTAGAAATTAGAGGCTTTTTTTTCTTAAGTGAAAGTCACACTATATGATTATTAAATTACTTAATTTATAAATTAATATTATTTCCTACTGTACGAGTATATAAATCCTATTTCAAAGATCTTAACAAAAAATAATACACTACCAATGACTACATTCAAATACAATAATTGGTTGCGTTTCATTAATATAACGTTTGTGTTCATTTATACAACGTTCGCCTTTCATTCATACAATGAAAAAACTGGGTTCATACAATGAATGATTTTCGTTCATATAACGTATAAGCTGCATCCATACAATGAATAAACTTCATTCATACAACGAATAATATTCGTTAATACAACGAAAAGGCTACGTAACAGCAACGTAATTATTCGTTAATACTACGAAATGTACTCCATAAAGGGTTTCGTAAATATAACGTAAAATTACGTTGTTATAACGAAATGCTACGTTGGCTGACTTTTAATGAAGAATTTCGTTAATACAACGTAGAAATTCATCGTATTAACGAAACTGTTTCTACCAGTGTATGGGGGCTATGTATATTTAAGGACCGATATGGACCAATTTTTGCACGGTTGTTAGAGACCATATACCAACACCATGTACCAAATTTCAGCCGGATCGGATGAAATTTGCTTCTCTTTTAGGCTCCGCAAGCCAAATCTGGGGATCGGTTTATATGGGGGCTATATATATAATTATGAACCGATGTGGACCAATTTTTGCATGGTTGTTAGAGACCATATACCAACACCATATACCAAATTTCAGCCGGATCGGATGAAATATGCTTCTGTTAGAGGCTCCACAAGCCAAATCTGAGGGTCCCTTTATATGGGGGCTATACGTAAAAGTGGACCGATATGGCCCATTTTCAATACCATCCGACCTACATCGATAACAACTACTTGTGCCAAGTTTCAAGTCGATAGCTTGTTTCGTTCGGAAGTTAGCGTGATTTCAACAGACGGACGGACGGACGGACGGACGGACGGACATGCTTAGATCGACTCAGAATTTCACCACGACCCAGAATATATATACTTTATGGGGTCTTACATCAATATTTCGATGTGTTACAAACGGAATGACAAAGTTAATATACCCCCATCCTATGATGGAGGGTATAAAAATATGGGAAACATTTAAATCTGAAGCAATTTTAAAGAAACTTCGCAAAAATGTATTTATGATTTATCGCTCAATATATATGTAATAGAAGTTTATGAAAATTTGAGTCATTTTTAAAGCTTTTCGATTAAACAGTGGCGATTTTACAAGGGAAATGTTGGTATTTTGACCATTTTTGTCGAAATCAGAAAAACATATATATGGGAGCTATATCTAAATATGAACCGATTTCAACCAAATTTGGCACGCATAGCTACAATGCTAATTCTACTCCCTGTGCAAAATTTCATATAAATCGGAGTTAAAAATTTGCCTCTGTGGTCATATGAGTGTAAATCGGGCGAAAGCTGTATATGGGAGATATATCAAAATCTGAACCGATTTCAACCAAATTTGACACGCATAGCTACAATGCTAATTCTGTGCAAAATTTCAACTAAATCGGAGTAAAAAATTGGCCTCCGTGGTCATATGAGTGTAAATCGGGCGAAAGCTATATATGGGAGTTATATGTATAAGTCTGAACCGATTTCAATCAAATTTGTGACGCATAGCTACAATACTAAATCTACTCCCTGTGCAAAATTTCAACCAAATTGGGTCAAAACTCTGGCTATTAGAACCATATTAGTCCATATCGGGCGAAAGATATATATGGGAGCTATATCTAAATCTGAACCGATTTCAATCAAATTTTGCACACTTGACTTTACGACTAAGTGTTATGTTTGTACAAAATTTCAAGCAAATCGGTATAAAAGTCCGGCTGCTGGGTCCATATTAGTGCATATCGGGCGAAAGATATATATGGGAGCTATAAATAAATCTGAACCGATTTCTTCCAAAATCAACAGGGTTCTATTCTGACCCAAATTAGGAACATGTGCCAAATTTGAAGGCGATTGGACTTAAATTGCGACCTAGACTTTGATCACAAAAATATGTTCACAGGCAGACGGACGGACGGACGGACAGACGGACAGACGGACATGGTTATATCGACTCAGGAACCCACCCTGAGCATTATTGCCAAAGACACCATGTGTCTATCTCGTCTCCTTCTGGGTGTTACAAACATATGCACTAACTTTTAATACCCTGTTCCACAGTGTGGCGCAGGGTATAAAAAAGGTTTAAATTAATTCATGATCTTTTTTAGTTTTCTGGCGGCTTACTAGTTATAGGGTATGTATGCGTTGTTTCCTGAACCAACTACCATATCTCTAATACCCACCCAAGTATACATGTCAAATCTTTCCGATAATATAGAAATTAATTAACAAAATTTCTTATAGCAATAAAATTTTTAAAAATTACATTTTTACGAAATTTTCTTTAAATATAAAATTTTGACAAGATTTCCTATATAAATGAAATTTTTACAAAATTTTGAATGTAAATGAAATGTTGACAAAATTTCCAATAGAAACTAAATTTTGACAAATTTCCTATAGAGATTAAATTTTGCCAAAATTTCCTAGAGAAAAGAAATTTTGGCGAAATTTCTTAGAGAAACGAAATTTTGGCGAAATTTCCTATATAAATTACATTTAGACAAAATTTCCTATATAAATGACATTTTGACAACGTTTCCTATAGAAATAAAAATTTGACAAAAATCTCTTAAAAAATGAAATTGACAAATGACAAAATATTCTATAAAAATAAAATGTTGACAACATTTCTTATAGAAAAATTTTGATAAATTTTCCTATAGAAATTAAACTTTTGACAAAATTTCTTTTGAAATTGAATTTTGACAAAATTTCCTATAGAAATTTGTAATAGAAATGAAATGTTGACAAAATTTCCTATGAAAATGAAATTTTAACAAAATTTCCTATAGAAATGAAAATTTAAAAAAAACTTCCTATAGAAATGAAATTTTAACAAAATTTCCTATAGAAATGCAATTTGAAAAAATTTCCTATAGAAATGTAGTTTTGACAAAATTTCCTATAAAAATCAAATTTTGACAAAAATTCTTATTGGAATGGGATCTTTACAAAATTTCCTATCCTTTGGCGAAATTTTAAATTTGAATTTAATGGAAGTTAGACCAATATTTTCATTAAATTAAAATTTAACAGTTATATAAATATAAATTAATTTTTTACAAAATTTCATATAGAAATGAAATATTAAAAAAACTTCCTATAGAAATGAAATTTTAACAAAATTTCCTATAGAAATGCAATTTGACAAAATTTCCTAAAGAAATGTAGCTTTGACAAAATTTCTTATAAAACATAAATTTTGACGAAATTTTCTATAAAAATGAAAATTTGACAAAAATTCTTATTGGAATGGGGTTTGTACAAAATTTCCTATCCATTGGCGAAATTTAAAATTTGAATTTAATGAAAGTTAGACCAACATTTTCATTAAATTCAAATTTAACAGTTATATAAATATACATTAACTTTTTACAAAATTTCATATAGAAATGAAATATTAAAAAAACTTCCTATAGAAATGACATTTTAACAAAATGTCCTGTAGAAATGCAATTTGACAAAATTTCCTAAAGAAATGTAGTTTTGACAAAATTTCCTATAAAAATGAAATTTTGACGAAATTTCCTATAAAAATGAAATTTTGACAAAATTTCCAATAAAAATGAAATTTTGACAAAAATTCTTATTGAATTGGGATTTTTACAAAATTTCCTATCCTTTGGCGAAATTTGAAAATTGAATTTAACGAAAGTTAGACCAAAATTTTCATTAAATTCAAATTTAACATTTTATCAAAACCTTATTTCGGTAGGTTAAGAGTGTATTATGGTCGACTCGTTCCAACTTCTTAGCTTACATGTTTATATTAAATTTACTCTATGGCCAAAAAACAGGTCTTCTCTCTCTACCAATTATGACACTTATACCCAGTATGTGACAATAATCCATGAAAGCGCGCAAAACCCCAATTTCATTTTTTTTACCCAACCGCTATAACCTTTTAAAATGTAATTAATTTTTCTCATAACACATTCAATGCAAAACTTTCTCTCCATTACAGTTCATTAAGAAATATTTAAGCATTTTAAGTTTAATTATGCCGTTCCTTTGTAACAAAAAGAGAATTTAAGTTAATGAGATGTTGCCTGCAAACGATTTCATCCTCGACACGAAGTGCTGTTATTAGTGAGTGAGTATGTGTGTAGCATCGATCGAAATGCACTTAAAAAGAAATGAGCAACCTAAAGGACTTGTCTAGCAAAGCAACCGTAATGGCAGTAAATAATTTCATTATAAGCAAAGCAAGCTATTACATTACCATATGCTTCAAGAGCTCCATGTCCTTCGAAAGGACAGGCATTGAATTTGAATTGAATTCATATGAGTAATTAGAGTTTTAAAATATTTTTTTTTTTATTTTGATTAACAGCCATTTTCATATAGCTCCGTTAGAATGAATGAATTAGATTATATAGACATTTTATGGCAGCAAAATGCTTTTTAGTCGATTAGTCGCATTCGAAGATTATTTTGGTATCCTCAGGTGCGCCCTGAAGCCTTATTCTGTATCCGCGCGTTCCGTGATGCATAGAATCCAAATATCGGTGCACAATTAGATTTCAAAGGTTTATACCCACCACCATGGTACGTCATTACGTTTGTAACACATCGATATATCGATTTCCGACTATATAAAGTATATATAAGACGATATAACCATGTACGCCTGGCTGTCTGTTTGCAATTTGAAATTTGACACAGATTTGTTGTTTATTTGCAGGCAGGTCAAGTTCAAAGATTGGTCCAGGTTTTGATATAGTAACCATATAAACTGGCCTCCCGACTTTAGGGGCTTTTAGAAATCGAAGTTTTTATCCAATGCCTGAAATTGGAAATCTAGAGGTATTTTAGGACCTTAAAGCGGTGTGCCGAATATATTCTGTATCTGTACAGAAATGGTGTGTATCGGTCCATATTTTGGTATAGGCTCCATATAGACCGATCTCCCGATTTTATTTCTTGGGCTTCAAGAAACCGTAGTTTTTATCCAATTTGCCTGAAATTTTAAATCTAGAGGTTTTTTAGGACCACAAATAGGTGTGCAGAAATGGTGTGCATCGGTCCATGTTGTGGTATAGACCTCAAATAGTCTGATCTCCCGATTTTACTTCATGGGCTTCTAGGAACCGTAGTTTTTATCCAATTTGCCTGAAATTGAAAATCTAGAGTTTTTCTAGGACCATAAATAGGTGTGCGAATATATTGTGTATCGGTACTGTTTTTGATATAGCCATTTTAAAACCGGCCTTCCGATATGGGGTGTAGAGTAGAGGTGTGCTCGTGACACGAAAATGTCGTGACACGCGTGATTTACGCTTGAATCCAATGCAACTCTCGTGAATGTGTGTGTATGAGACTAATACGAATATGTCGTGCGTGAGCGTGCGTGAGAAATAAAATCGGTTCGTGAATGTGCGTGAATAAAATGTCTGCAAAATACACTCACGAAAAAATCAAGATAAAATCGTATGTTAACTGCAATTAAAGGGTGATACGGTCAAAATTTGGTCTATATAAACTTGACGTATTTCTTTCAATTTTGCATTTAAAAAACCTGAACACCCCTAATTTTGAAGGTGTGTGTGTGTAGAATGTTGCTCCTATTTTGATTTTGGAATTCACTATTCAGTTGTCAAAATGTCGTCCACGCAAGAAGAACAGCGTATCAAAATTTTGCTCGCGCATATCGAAAATCCGAGCTACTCGCACGCAAAGATGGCAAAATCGCTAAAAGTTGCCAAATCATTCGTTACAAATGGAATTAAAGTGATTGGGGAACGTTTGTCGACAGCCAGGAAGTCTGGATCGGGGGGAAATCGAAAACCGGAAGCCTCTGAGACGACAAAGAGAGTTGCCGGTAGTTTCAAGCGAAACCCTAACCTCTCTCTCCGAGATTCCGCAAATAAGCTGGGTGTATCGTCTACAACCGTGCATCGAGCCAAAAAACGAGCCGGACTATCGACTTACAAGAAGGTAGTGACTCCAAATCGCGATGATAAACAAAATACGACGGCCAAAGCGCGATCCCGGAGGCTATACACGACGATGCTGACGAAGTTTGACTGCGTGGTAATGGACGACGAAACCTACGTCAAAGCCGACTTCAAGCAGCTTCCGGGACAGGAATTTTATACGGCAAAAGGAAGGGGAAAGGTAACAGATATTTTCAAGCACATAAAACTGTCAAAGTTCGCAAAGAAATATCTGGTTTGGCAAGCCATCTGTACCTGTGGCTTCAAAAGAAGCATTTTCATAGCTTCCGGGACTGTCAACCAAGAAATTTACGTGAACGAGTGTTTGAATAAACGTCTGCTGCCTTTCCTGAAGAAACACGGTTGTTCCGTACTGTTTTGGCCGGATTTGGCATCTTACCATTACTGTAAAAAGGCCATGGAGTGGTACGCCGCCAACAACGTGCAGGTGGTTCCCAAGGACAAGAACCCTCCCAACACGACAGAGCTCCATCCAATTGAGAAATACTGGGCTATTGTCAAGCAGAACCTAAAGAAGACCAAAAAAACTGCTAAGGACGAGCAGCAGTTCAAGGCAAACTGGCTTTCTGCGGCGAAGAAGGTGGACAAGGTGGCTGTACAAAATCTGATGGCAGGTGTCAAGCGTGCGACCCGGCAATTCGGATTTGGAAAAGCGAAAGCCTAACTGAATATTTTTCCTGAATTTTATACTAATTGAACTTGAAAAGGAAATTTAATTTGCTTTTTTTAAATAAACGATTTCACCGATTTACACCCGTTTTCCCTTGACCAAATTTTGACCGTATCACCCTTTAGCTGTTGAACTATACTCTACTTTTGAATTTTGTTACCTTTGATCATTCCCTGTTGGGAAATGTCGTGAGTCTTTAAAAGTAGTTCGTGCGTGAGTACTGGTTTCCATTTCGTGAATGTGCGTGAGTATGTGTGGCTACCACTCATGTTGTGCGTGAGCGTGCGTGAGTAAGAATTTTGCTTCGTGAATATGAAATTTCACTCACGCGCACATCTCTAGTGTAGAGTCCGTAGGTTTTTCAAACCCATAATTAGGTGTTCAGAAGGGATCCACCGTGGTGCAATGGATAGCATGCCCGCCTTGCATACACAAGGTCGTGGGTTCGATTCCTGCTTCGACCGAACACCAAAAAGTTTTTCAGCGGTGTATTATCCCACCTCAGTAATGCTGGTGACATTTCTGAGGGTTGCAAGGCTTCTCTAAGTGGTTTCACTGCAATGTGGAACGCTGGTCGGACTCGGCTATAAAAAGGAGGTCATTGAGCTTAACATGGAATCGGGCAGCACTCAGTGATAAGATAGAAGTTCACCAATGGGGTATCACAATGGACTGAATAGTCTAAGTGAGCCTGATACATCGGACTGCCACCTAACCTAACCTAATCTAACCTGCGAATGTCCGTCTGTCTGTAGAAATCTAACTTCCTAACGAAACAAGCTATCGACTTGAACCTTGTACGAGTAACTTTTATTAATGTAGGTCGAATTGTATTAAAAATTGACCATATCCCAAATTTCATCCCATCCCGTTGAAATTTTGTACGTCCATACGTTCCATAAATATATGTGGCCTTCATAATACCTGACCTCCCAAGGATTAACTACGGCAGTCCAAGGAGGAATAAATTTCATCCGATTCCATTAAAATTTGACGCCTCCACCGCAACCCAAGTAATTAGATTGTGGATGACGGTCTTTGGTAGAAATTTATACGCCAGCTATGGTGGAGGGTATATAAGATTCGGCCTGGCCAAACTTTGGGCCATCTATAATTGTTTCAATTCGACTACAATTGTACACTAAAAACAAGATCAACGAAAATATTTTTGCAATTAAAAATTTTGATTGAATTTGAAGCCATCTCACCTAACGAAAAAAATCGATGCTATTAACTTCTTAATCAAATTTATACAGAAAGAGTCAGATGATAGTCCAGACAGCTCCTCCCATCTATACTCTTTTCATACTGGCTTCTTAACTCATGTATGAAGAGGTAAGCGAAATTCTTCAATGGTCATTGTTAAATCATTAGAAAAGCTTGAAATTGTTTTTCTTGATATAAAATTCAATATCATTTCATTCTACCATAATCGATGGGAGTGTAGCGCATTTCTATTCGTGGCCCATTATTAAATTTGAATGGTGCTTTTGTCAAAAGCAAAATTTAATTTGATTTTCCCCATACCACAACATAGGATAATGCCTGGTGGTGTCTTCCTTTCGAACTTCCTGTCATCACGTTATCTTAGCTACCGGCGTACAATACAAAATGCTATTGACTATCTTGGTGGCTGGCATTGGCCATATTGACGCCTTCTCCCTCATTAATGTTATTTAGGTCTGTGTCCATGGAGACAACGGAAATGTGATTAAGGGCTTTTAGCAAAATATTTGTTATGAAAAATTGACCATGGTTAGTATTATTAATTACATTTATTGTTCTTTATAATTTCATTGTGTGGCCCTCTGAGTTTTGCAAAATTACAAAAGCAATGAGGATTTTAATGATTTGTATTGTCTTCAAGGGTTTTTATAATTCATTATTCTTTCATTTTGCGAGAAAAATTCATTAAACATTAGGATATCAAACACAATGTATATATATTTTTCAATATTATTTGTTGATATTTTTTCCGATAATATACAATTGTTAAAGTTTGCAATAATAATTGTTATAAAATATTTTAGTTTCTTATATTTACTATCTTCCTTGTAGAAATTTGATGAATACATATATTTCCCTCTTTTTAAATTTGTTCAGTTATAGGAATGATAAATTTAATTTTAATTGCCTTTAATGGGAGGGCAAACAGTATATTAATTTGATTGGTGTCAAGTTTGACTTCAAATTTATTCATTATAGGCCCATAAATTATCCAGTCCTATAGTAAAACAAGTAAGTCTAAAGTCGGACGGGGCCGACTATATTATACCCTTCACCCCTATGTAGGCCAACATTTGTGTTACCATCTCAACTACTTCACATTTGTTGGAAGCTATATAAAGGAGAACAATTTTTTACTTCTACAAAATCTTTAGAATTAAAATTTAAATCGGCTAACGCTATCCAGTTGATTGGAGGAAACTTCCATTGAAAATGGGTCTAAAATGTGTAACAGTCTACCTTATTTCCCCAACTCTGTTGTACGTATATATGGGAGCTATATATAATCTGAACCGATTTTGACTAAATTTGACATGTATAGTTGGAATAATAATTCTGCTATCTAGCGAAATTTCACGTAAATGGGAGTATAACTTTGGCCCCCCCGATCATATGAGTGCAAATCGGACGGAAGATATATATGGGAGCCATATCTAAATTTGAACCGATTTCAACCAAATTTGGCACAATTACCAATACTACTAAACGTACTCCTTGTGCGAAATTTGAAGCAAATCACGGCAAAACCCTGGATTTTGCGGCCATATAAGTTCAAATCGGATGAAAGATATATATGGGAGCTATATCTAAATCTGAATCGATTTTCACCATATTTGGCACATACAATAGTATCGTTAAAAGTACCGCTTGAAGTATAAGTCCAAATCGGTCGAAAGATATATATGTGAGCTATATCTAAATCTGAACCGATTTTAACAAAATTTGACACACTTAACGATACTATTAAACGTACACCTTGTGCAAAATTTGAAGCAAATCACGGCAAAACTCTGGCTTTTGTGGCCATATAAGTTCAAATCGGACGAAAGATATATATGGGAGCTATATCCAAATTTCAACCGATTTCAGTCAAATTTACCAAGCGTTGATAGAATGTCAATTCTACGCTCTGTGCAAAATTTCACGAAGATCGGTAGTAAACTTTGGCCTCTGTGGTCATATGAGTCTAAATCGGATGAATGATATATATGGGAGCTATATCTAAACCTGAACCGATTTGGCTGATATTTTGCAAGATTTTCGAGATTCATAAAATATTTGGATGTACGGTATTTCAAGAAAGTCGATTGATAAACACGCTAACTATGACCAAATCGGGGATAAATATATATGGCAGCTATATCTAAATCTGAAACGATTTTTTCCAAAACCAATAGCGAAAGAAACGGCCCTATGCCAAATTTGAGGACGATCGGACTTAAATTGCGAGCTGTACTTTGTGCACAAAATTACATATACAGACAGACGGACGGATAGACAGACAGACAGACGGACATATCTAAATTGACTCAGAATTTAATTCTAAGCCGATCGGTATACTAAAAGATGGGTCTATGAACACTATTTCTTGGCGTTACACAAATGCACAAACTTATTATACCCTGTACCACAGTAGTGGTGAAGGGTATAAAAACAGTGAACCCACATTGAAGAAAATCTTTGGTTAATTTTAGAAAATTTAAATTATTTGTAGAAAATTTTAGCTAAACAGTAGTACAAGCGTTGACATCACACCGATGTCACAAAAAAATATTTTTTTTTCGACAAATTGAAGAAAATTTATAAGAAATAATTAATTTTTTCGCTTGTTAAAGAAAATTTTGTAGTTTGAAGGAAAAAAATTGGTGTTCAAAATTGCAAGAATGTCTTTAGTTTCATACGAAGATGAAGATGGGTGCATAGTAGTGTTACAAATTTAAAGAAATAATGAACTATTTTCTCAGAAGTAAATCTTTATGCTGCATTTGTATACAATTTTATCCCGTTTTTTGGTTCATTTAACTAACGTACGCATAAAATTATTAGAGGAAATGAAACTTTCTCCAAGTGTATTACACAACGTCTATAGAAAAGTTTATTATGAAATAATGCTTAGGTTTGCCAGTGTAAATGAAACTAGCAATGTACATTATACGCTAATTTTAGTTGGATCTATTTTTGAGTCGATTAAACGACGCTTAGGATTCGCATCAGACACTTTCTTCACTGAAGGATTTAGTTCCTGTGGCCATGGCATTGATGCCTAGTACTTTTGGTCTAACAAGTCGAAGTGTTGCAGTCTTCACTTAAATGGTTGGTGTTTCACCGACCAGTTTAACAGGTTGGCTGATAAGTCCCCGGTATAACAAAGAAAAACACATTTTTTTATTATTCAACATAGTTCCCTTCAAGAGCGATACAACGATTATAACGACTTTCCAATTTTTTGATACCAGTTTGGTAGTACTCCTTCGGTTCTGCCTCAAAATAGGCCTCAGTTTCGGCGATCACCTCTTCATTGCAGCCAAATTTTTATCTGCGAGCATTATTTTGAGTTCTGAGAACAAGAAAAAGTCGCTGGGCCAGATTTGGAGAATACGGTGGGTGGGGAAGCAATTGGAAGTCCAATTCATGAATTTTTGCCATCGTTCTCAATGACTTGTGGCACGGTGCGTTATCTTGGTGGAACAACACTTTTTTCTTCTTCATACGGGGCCGTTTTGCCGCGATTTCGACCTTCAAACGCTCCAATAATGCCATATAACAGTCACTGTTGATGGTTTTTCCCTTCTCAAAATAATCGATAAAAATTATTCCATGCGCATCCCAAAAAACAGAGGCTGTCCACTCAGCCGACTGTCGATTGGACTCAGGAGTGTAGTGATGGAGCCATGTTTCATCCATTATCACATATCGACGGAAAAACTCGGGTGTATTACGAGTTAACACCGCTCAGAATCATCAACACGTTGTTGTTTTTGGTCAAATGTGAGCTCGCGCGGCACCCATTTTGCACAGCATATCCAAATATTGATGAATGATATGACCAACACGTTCCTTTGATATCTTTAAGGCCTCTGCTATCTCGATCAACTTCATTTTATTTGAATGACTGCAATATCATTTTGTGGATTTTTTGATGTTTTCGTCGGTACCCACATCTTTCGTCCACTGCGTTCACCGTCCTCCGTGCTCATTTCACCACGCTTGAGTTTTGCATACGAATCAATTATTATTGATTTCCCTAGGGCAGTGCCCGAAAATTCATCAAGCCAAGTTTTTGCATCCACCGTATTTTTTCCCTTCAGAAAAATGTATTTTATCAAAACACGAAATTCATTTTTTTTCCATTTTTTCACAATAATAAAAGTTAAGACGCTATATCTCACAAACTAATTGACTTACAGACGTCAAATTTTGACACGAATCATATGAAGCTTGGTACTATATAAAAATAATATGCATTTAATACTAGCGACGCCATCTATGTGTCAGACCGGGGACTTATCAGCCAACCTGTTAGAAGTGGGAGGTTTGCTATCGTCTCACTGTGAGTGTCTTGATTATGCCGATAAACTGAGTTCCTTAAAAAAAAAACAAGTATTTACGGCCATAAGTTCGGCCAGGCCGAAGCTTATATACCCTCCACCATGGATTGCGTAGAAACTTCTACTGAAGCCGATGGCAAGGTATCTTAAAACTTCCTAACACCGTAATATATACCACATAGTCCATACGTGGTATATATTAAACTAAACAAGTATATACGGCCGTAAGTTCGGCCAGGCCGAATCTTATGTACTCTCCACCAGGGATCCGGAGCGGAGCGGAGCGGAGCGTGGAGCGGAGCGGAGCAAGCCCTTTTTTTGCCGGAGCGGGAGCGGAGCGGGAGCGGCATTTCTAAAATCCGGAGCGGAGCGGGAGCGGAGCGGTTTCCAAATGAAAAACCGCTCCGCTCCGAATAAAATATTACTTGAATGAAATGTGTAACTTTGAAATTACACTGTGTAGGTAATTTCAAATTTAGCTAGTACTTAGCGTAGTGTGAGTAAGCGTTTAAAATGTACGATATGTATTTTTGTACGTACGTACATTGGGGAAAACACAACGTGTTTTTTAGTAATTGTTTTCAAAAACGGCAAATGTCAAAATATATATCTTGTATGTGTTGTAAAAGTAACAACAGTACTTTCGATCAATTTCATTCCGTATTACTACAAAGATGTTTGTAATGAACGTCAAATAAATGCAATTAAACGATCTTATTTATATTTAATTTTTTAGTTTTCTACTACAAAAAATATTGTCGTGAAGTCAAATATTCCATGTCCTTAGAATAAGAATGCAAATTTTGCTTAACATGGAAGACGCATTTCTCTAAAATAAAGTTTTTTATACCCATCACCATAGAATGGTGACAGGGGTATAATAAGTTTGTCATTCCGTTTGTAACACATCGAAATATCGATTTCCGACTATATAAAGTATATATATTCTTGATCAGGGAGAAATTCTAAGACGATATAACAATGTCCGTCTGTCTGTCCGTCTGTCTGTCTGTCTGTTGTAATCACGCTACAGTCTTCAATAATGAAGCAATCGTGCTGAAATTTTGCACAACCTCATCTTTTGTCTGCATGCGGGTCAAGTTCGAAGATGGGTTATATCGGCCCAGGTTTTGATATAGTCCCCATATAAACCGACCTCCCGATTTGGGGTCTTGGGCTTATATAAATCGTATTTTTTATCCAATTTGCCTGAAATTTGAAATCTGGAGGTATTTTATGACCGTAAAGAGGTGTGCCAAAAAGTGTGAGTATCGGTCCATGTTTTGGTATAGCCCCCATATAGACCGATCTCCCGATTTTACTTCTTGGGCTTATAGAAACCGCAGTTTTTATTCAATTTACCTGAAATTGGAAATCTAGAGGTATTGTAGGACCACAAATACGTGTGCCAAAAATTTGAGTATCGGTCCATGTTTTGGTATGGCCCCCATATAAAACGACCTCCCGATTTGGGGTCTTGGGCTTATAGAAAGCGTATTTTTATCCAATTTGTCTGAAATTGGAAATCTAGGGGTATTTTCGGACCATAAAGAGGTGTGCTGAAAATGGTAAGTATCGGTCCATATTTTGGTATAGCCCCCATATAGACCGAACTCCCGATTTTACTTCTTGGGCTTATAGAAACCGCAGTTTTTATTCAATTTACCTGAAATTGGAAATCTAGAGGTATTGTAGGACCACAAATACGTGTGCCAAAAATTGTAAGTATCGGTCCATATTTTGGTATAGCCCCCATATAGACCGATCTCCCGAATTTACTTCTTGGGCTTATAGAAACCGCAGTTTTTATTCAATTTACCTGAAATTGGAAATCTAGAGGTATTGTAGGACCACAAATACGTGTGCCAAAAATTGTAAGTATCGGTCCATATTTTGGTATAGCCCCCATATAGACCGATCTCCCGATTTTACTTCTTGGGCTTATAGAAACCGCAGTTTTTATTCAATTTACCTGAAATTGGAAATCTAGAGGTATTGTAGGACCACAAATACGTGTGCCAAAAATTGTAAGTATCGGTCCATATTTTGGTATAGCCCCCATATAGACCCATCTCCCGATTTTACTTCTTGGGCTTATAGAATCCGCAGTTTTTATTCAATTTACCTGAAATTGGAAATCTAGAGGTATTGTAGGACCACAAATACGTGTGCCAAAAATTTGAGTATCGGTCCATGTTTTGGTATGGTCCCCATATAAAACGACCTCCCGATTTGGGGCCTTGGGCTTATAGAAAGCGTATTTTTTATCCAATTTGTCTGAAATTGGAAATCTAGGGGTATTTTCGGACCATAAAGAGGTGTGCTGAAAATGGTGAGTATCGGTCCATATTTTGGTATAGCCCCCATATAGACCGATTTCCCGATTTTATTTCTTGGGCTTCTAGAATCCGAAGTTTTTATCCTATTTGCCTGAAATTGGAAATCTAGAGGTATTTTCGGGTCATAAAGAGGTGTGCCGAAAACGGTGAGTAGCGGTCCATGTTTTAGTATATCCCCCATAAGAATGATCTCCCGATTTAACTCCTTGGGTTTCTAGAAACCGTAATTTTTATCTGATTTGCCTGAAATTGTAAATATTCAGGTATTTTAGGCTCGGTCCATTTGGTAATGCCTCCATATAGACCGACTTCACTTGAACTGCTTGAAACTCAATGTAAAATTTCCAGATTTTACTTCTACATATTTAAGATTTCAAATCAAGACGCTATTTTATAATTTTCTTGCACACTTACAAAAGATGTTAATGATTCCTCTAAAACTCAAACAAAAATGGTTCTTATAAATCCAGAATCTGATATAGTCCTCATAGGTGAAATCTTTAAATTTATCTTCGGGAAGTGTCCTCAAGTCCTCACGCCCTCCTAAAATTTCAAAGGAAACCCTAATATTTGGTTCATGGGGGTGGGTATTTAAGGTTCGGCCCGGCCGAACTTAGTGCTTTATATACTTGTTTTCTTGTCCAAAAGGCAATAAACTTTTGAATGAAGTTGTAATGTCCTTATAATTAAGTGATTTTACTTAAAAATGTGTATCATAACATGAAAGATAAAATTTTTGAGGTAAGGTCAACGTGACTTTAATAATTAAGAAAAATTCTTTAAAATTAATAAATTTGTCTTTAAATTTGTTTCCTTTTTGCATCTTGCCTACAAAGCAAAAAATCGTTAAAAAATAAGACATGTTTTTCAACACTTTATTTTAAAGACGCTTTTTACTTGAAACATAGCATAATTTCTACTGGAAGTCGAGTCTTAATATGGAAAAAAAATAACTCGTTAACTCGTTTTTAAACGATTTTGATAACAACTGACGAAAAAATCTAAAAAAATGAAAAATTAACATATGCTTCCTAGAATGCTTCCTTTAATGAAGTCAAAATGGATTTAATATTTCTGAAAAAATCTTCAAAATTAATAAAATATTTCAACACATTGTTTTAAAGTCATTATACCCTAAACCACATAGTGGTTAGGGTATAACAAGTTTGATCTGCCAAAAAATGTGCCTACAAGAAATATTGATTTTAGACCCCATAAAATATATACCGATCGACTCAGAATCACCTCCTGAGTCGATCTAGTGCTTGGCGTCCGTCCGTCTGTCCATGTATTTGTTGTTCACAGGATTTCGGTCGCAATTATTAACCGATTTTGATGAAATTTGGTACAGGGAGTTTTTTTGGGCACAAGGACGAACGTTATTGAATTTGGAAGAAATCGGATCAAATTTAGATATAGCTCCCATATATATGTATTGCCCGATTTCGACAAATGGGGTCACGTTGCACTTTTTTTACTAACCGATCGTCGTCAAATTTAGCACAAAATAATCTTCTGTATCACCCTTTAAGTCTGAAAATTTCATCGAAATCGGTTCAGATTTAGATATAGGTCCCATATATATGTATCGCCCGATTTTGTCAAATTAGGTCATAAAACCCTTATTTATCAACCGATCTTACTCAAAGTTGGCACTAACTATATGTGCAAAAAATCATCGAAATCGGTTCAGATTTAGCTATAGCTCCCATATATGTACCGCCCGATTTTTCTAAATAAAATAAAACTCAATTGAACAAATAATACAATTTTTGTACTATAATTTTCTCGAAGAGGAGCGGAGCGGAGCGTGGAGCGGAGCGGAGCGATTTTTTTTTCTCGGAGCGGAGCGAGGAGCGGAGCGGTTTTTTTTTCTCCGGAGCGGGAGCGGAGCGGAGCGAAAAAAATGGACCGCTCCGGATCCCTGCTCTCCACCATGGATTGCGTAGGAACTTCTACTAAAGGCTGTCATCCACAATCGAATTACTTGGGTTGCGATAACACTTGCCGATGGCAAGGTATCGTAAAACTTTTTAATACTGTCTTCTAAATTGTAAGTTAGCCCATACGGGGTATATATTAAACAAAAAAAGGCAGATTAAATACGTATATAATCTAGTTTGACAAAATTTTCTATAGAAATAAAATTTTGACAAAATTTTCTATAGAAAAAAATTTGACAAAATTTTCTATAGAAATAAAAACTTGACAAAATTTTCTATAGAAATAAAATGTTGACAAAATTTTCTATGGAAGTAAAATGTTGACAAAATTTTCTATAGCAATACAATTTTGACAAAAATTTCTATAGAAATAAAATTTTGACAAAATTTTGTATAGAAATAAAATTTTGACAAAATTTTGTATAGAAATAAAATGTTGACAAAATTTTCTACAGAAATAAATTTTTTACAAAATTTTCTATAGAAATAAAATTTTGACAAACATTTCTATAGAAATAAACTGTGGACAAAACTTTCTATAGAAATGAAATTTTAACAAAACTTTCTATAGTAATAAAATTTGACAAAATTTTCTATGGAAATAAAGTTTTGGTCGATTACAAAATTTTCTATAGAAATAAAATTTTGCCAAAATTTTCTATGGAAATAAAATTTTGACAAACATTTGTATAGAAATAAACTTTTGACAAAACTTTCTATAGAAATGAAATTTTGACAAAACTTTCTATAGTAATAAAATTTGACAAAATATACTATGGAAATAAAGTTTTGGTAGATTATTTTTGGCGATATGGACCAATTTTTGTGTAATAAGTCATCGGCTATATATAACTAAAGACCGATATGGACCAATTTTACATGGCTGTTAGAGGCCATATATTGACAAAATGTACCAAATTTCAACCGTATCGGATGACTTTTGCTCCTCCAAGAGGTTCCGGCGTCAAATCTGGGAACTATATATAATTATGGACCGATATGGACCAATTTTTGCATGGTTGTTAGAGACCATATACTAACACCATGTACCAAATTTCAACTGGATCGGATGAATTTTGCTCTTCCAAGAGGCTCCGGAGGTCAATTTGGGGATCGGTTTATATGGGGGCTATATATAATTATGGCCCGATATGGACCAATTTTTGCATGGTTATTAGAGACCGTAAACTAACATCAGGTACCAAATTTCAACCGGATCGGATGAATTTTGCCCCTCCAAGAGGCTCCGGAGGTCAAATCTGGGGATCGGTTTATATGGGGGCTATATATAATTATGGACCGATATGGACCAATTTTTGCATGGATGTTAGAGACCATATACTAACATCAGGTACCAAATTTCAATCGGATCGGATGAATTTTGCCCCTCCAAGAGGCTCCGGAGGTCAAATCTGGGGATCGGTTTATATGGGGGCTATATATAATTATGGATCGATATGGACCAGTTTTTGCATGGTTGTTAGAGACCGTATACTAAGACCACGTACCAAATTTCAACCGGATCGGATGAATTTTGCTGCTCCGGGAGGCTCCCCAAGCCAAATTTGGGGATCGGTTTATATGGGGGCTATACGTAAACGTGGTCCGACATGGCCCATTTTCAATACCATCCGACCTACATCAATAACAACTACTTGTGGCAAGATTCAAGTCGATAGCTTGTTTCGTTCGGAAGTTAGCGTGATTTCCACAGACGGACGGACGGACGGACAGACGGACAGACGGACGGACGGACATGCTTAGATCGACTCAAAATTTCACCACGACCCAGAATATATATACTTTATGGGGTCTTAGAGCAATATTTCGATGTGTTACAAACGGAATGACAAAGTTAATATACCCCCATCCTATGGTGGAGGGTATAAAAAGGTCGATTAAATACGTATATAATTAAGTTTAAAGTTTCTATTGAAATAAAATTTTGACAACATTTTCTATAGAAGTAAAATTTTGACAAAATTTTCTATAGAAATAAAATTTTGACAAAATTTTCTATAGAAATAAAATCTTGACAAAATTTTCTATAGAAATAAAATTTTGACAAAATTTTCTATAGAAATAAAATTTTGACAAAATTTTCTATAGAAATAAAATTTTGACAAAATTTTCTATAGAAATAACATTTTGACAATGTTTTCTACAAAAATAAAATTTTGGTAGATTATTATTGGCTCGAGTGACAACCATGATTACGAACTGATATGGAAAAATTTTTGTGTGATTGGGGATCGGCTATATATTACTATAGACCGATATGGACCAATTTTGGCATGGTTATTAGCGGCCTTAAACTAACACCACGTTAGCAAATTTCAACCGGATCGGATGAATTTTGCTCCTCCAAGAGGCTCCGGAGATCAAATCTGGGGAACGGTTTATACGGGGGCTATATATAATTATGGACCGATATGGACCAATTCTTGCGTGTTTGTTAGAGACCACATTCTAACACCATGTTCCAAATTTCAGCCGGATCGGATGAAATTTGCTTCTCTTAGAGCAATCGTAATCCAAATTTGGGGGTCCGTTTATATGGGGGCTATACGTAAAAGTGGACCGATATGGACCAATTTTTGCATGGTTATTAAAGACCATATATTCACACCAAGTACCAAATTTCAGCCGGATCGGATGAAGTTTGCTCCTCCAAGAGGCTCCGGAGGGCAAATCTGGGGATCAATTTATATGGGGGCTATATATAATTTTGGACCGATATGGACCAATTCTTTTATGGTTATTAGAGACCATATACTAACACCACGTACCAAATTTCAACCGGATCGGATGAATTTTGCTCCTCTAAGAGGCTCTGGAGATCAAATCTGGGGATCGGCCTATATGGGGGCTATATATAATTATGGGTCGATGTGGACCAATTTTTGCATGAACATATACCAACACCATGTTCCAAATATCAGCCGGATCGGATGAAATTTGCTTCTCTTAGAGTAATCGCAAGCCAAATTTGGATGTCCGTTTATATGGGGGCTATACGTAAAAGTGGACCGATATGGACTAATTTTCGCAGGGTTGTTAGAGAGCATATACTAACACCATGTACCAAATTTCAGCCGCATCGAATGAAATTTGCTTCTTTTAGAGCAATCGCAAGCCAAATTTTGGGGGTCCGTTTATATGGGGGCTATACGTAAAAGTGGACCGATATCGACCAATTTTTGCATGGTTGTTAGAGACCATATACCAACACCATGTACAAAATTTCAGCCGGATCGGATGAAATTTGCTTCTCTTAGAGCAATCGCAAGCCAAATTTGGGGGGTCCGTTTATATGTGGGCTATACGCAAAAGTGGACCGATATGACCCATTTGCAATTCCATCTGACCTACATCAATAACAACTACTTGTGCCAAGTTTCAAGTCGATAGCTTGTTTCGTTCGGAAGTTAGCGTGATTTCAACAGACGGACGGACGGACGGACATGCTCAGATCGACTCAGAATTTCACCACGACCAGATATATACTTTATGGGGTCTTAGAGCAATATTTCGATGTGTTACAAACGGAATGACAAAGTTAATATACCCCCATCCTATGGTGGAGGGTATAAAAACGGGTAATATAAGCCTAAGGTTAGGGTCACACTAGGCAAATATTTGACCAAAATGAGTGTCAAACATTTTGCTAGAACCATTTTCCAAATATATGGATACGGTTTTTGTAAAATATACCTACCATGGTATTATATATCCAATATGAGTTCAAAATGGTTTGGCTGTGGCGACGGATTCATTTTCGTCAAATATTTGCCCAGTGTGGCATAGCATAAGCTGTGTGCGAATCCATTACAGACGGCCTATTGGGTCGTTTTTACAAAGAGGTACCTGTGGATAGATTAGGTACACTGAAAAAAATATTGTCGTGAGGTCAAGGATTTCATGTCTTTAAAATACGAATACAAATTTTACTTAGCATAGAAGACGCATTTCTCTAAAATAAAGCTATTTTCCTTGTCCAAAAGTCGATAAACTTTTCAATGAAGTCGTATTGTCCTTATAATTAAGTGATGTGACTTAAAAATGGGTATCTTAACATGAAAGAAAAAATGTATAGGCTAAGGTCAAGTTGACTTTAATAATTCAGAAAAATTCTTTAAATTTAATGAAATTGTCTTTAAATTTGTTGTCTTTTTGCATCTTGACTACAAAGCAAAAAATCGTTCAAATATAGGACATGTTTTTCAAAACTTTATTTTAAAGAAGTTTTTTACTTCAAACATAGCATAATTTCTACTGGAAGTCGAGTCCTAATTTGGAAAATAAAGTTGCCTTTAACTCGTTTTTAAAGGACTTTGATAGCATATGAAGAAAAAAATCTGAGAAAGCGAAAAATTAAAATTTGCTTCCTAGAAGCAAGTACACAAAACCTAAATTTAAAAGAAAATTGTGTCTTAAAAGTATCCTTACTTGTATTCTCCGCTTCTTTGGCTCGGAATCAATACCAATTTTTTTTAAAGTAAAGACAAAATCTTTGGAACCGAGTATGCTTTTTTTTCAGTGTAGGTAAATAAATCCATTGTGAAGGAAGTGAACTTCTTAATCAATCAATAAAAGCTGTCCTGTGTTAAACTGAAAAGGACCTCCTTATATTTGTCGAGTCCAAATGGTGTTTCACGACGTCTCAGAAATGTGACCAGCATTACTATAGACAATTTTTTGGTATTTGATCGAGCCTCGGATTGAAAATCACTTTTCCTATGCAATGCGGGCTTGTATCCATCATTCAAGCTTTTTAATTAAACCATTTGATTCCACAGATTTTAATTTTTGCGGTTTGTACGCGATCATCTTCCTTCAATTGTGCTTTCGGATGGTCTTTGTCGAATTCTTCAGGTTGTCCGCTTTCAGGTGTGTATTAAAGTCACCAATTTTAACCTTCTTCACTTCATATGTCCTAAGCGCACTAAGCGAAAAATGTTTGCACCAGGGATCCGGAGCGGTCCATTTTTTTCGCTCCGCTCCGCTCCCGCTCCGGAGAAAAAAAACCGCTCCGCTCCTCGCTCCGCTCCGAGAAAAAAAAAATCGCTCCGCTCCGCTCCACGCTCCGCTCCGCTCCTCTTCGAGAAAATTATAGTACAAAAATTGTATTATTTGTTCAATTGAGTTTTATTTTATTTAGAAAAATCGGGCGGTACATATATGGGAGCTATAGCTAAATCTGAACCGATTTCGATGATTTTTTGCACATATAGTTAGTGCCAACTTTGAGTAAGATCGGTTGATAAATAAGGGTTTTATGACCTAATTTGACAAAATCGGGCGATACATATATATGGGACCTATATCTAAATCTGAACCGATTTCGATGAAATTTTCAGACTTAAAGGGTGATACAGAAGATTATTTTGTGCTAAATTTGACGACGATCGGTTAGTAAAAAAAGTGCAACGTGACCCCATTTGTCGAAATCGGGCAATACATATA
The DNA here is from genome assembly GCF_050003625.1 of Haematobia irritans. Lineage (NCBI taxonomy): Eukaryota > Metazoa > Arthropoda > Insecta > Diptera > Muscidae > Haematobia > Haematobia irritans. The sequence goes on from NC_134400.1 coordinate 207,555,087, forward strand.
TATGGGAGCTATATCTAAATTTGATCCGATTTCTTCCAAATTCAATAACGTTCGTCCTTGTGCCCAAAAAAACTCCCTGTACCAAATTTCATCAAAATCGGTTAATAATTGCGACCGAAATCCTGTGAACAACAAATACATGGACAGACGGACGGACGCCAAGCACTAGATCGACTCAGGAGGTGATTCTGAGTCGATCGGTATATATTTTATGGGGTCTAAAATCAATATTTCTTGTAGGCACATTTTTTGGCAGATCAAACTTGTTATACCCTAACCACTATGTGGTTTAGGGTATAATGACTTTAAAACAATGTGTTGAAATATTTTATTAATTTTGAAGATTTTTTCAGAAATATTAAATCCATTTTGACTTCATTAAAGGAAGCATTCTAGGAAGCATATGTTAATTTTTCATTTTTTTAGATTTTTTCGTCAGTTGTTATCAAAATCGTTTAAAAACGAGTTAACGAGTTATTTTTTTTCCATATTAAGACTCGACTTCCAGTAGAAATTATGCTATGTTTCAAGTAAAAAGCGTCTTTAAAATAAAGTGTTGAAAAACATGTCTTATTTTTTAACGATTTTTTGCTTTGTAGGCAAGATGCAAAAAGGAAACAAATTTAAAGACAAATTTATTAATTTTAAAGAATTTTTCTTAATTATTAAAGTCACGTTGACCTTACCTCAAAAATTTTATCTTTCATGTTATGATACACATTTTTAAGTAAAATCACTTAATTATAAGGACATTACAACTTCATTCAAAAGTTTATTGCCTTTTGGACAAGAAAACAAGTATATAAAGCACTAAGTTCGGCCGGGCCGAACCTTAAATACCCACCCCCATGAACCAAATATTAGGGTTTCCTTTGAAATTTTAGGAGGGCGTGAGGACTTGAGGACACTTCCCGAAGATAAATTTAAAGATTTCACCTATGAGGACTATATCAGATTCTGGATTTATAAGAACCATTTTTGTTTGAGTTTTAGAGGAATCATTAACATCTTTTGTAAGTGTGCAAGAAAATTATAAAATAGCGTCTTGATTTGAAATCTTAAATATGTAGAAGTAAAATCTGGAAATTTTACATTGAGTTTCAAGCAGTTCAAGTGAAGTCGGTCTATATGGAGGCATTACCAAATGGACCGAGCCTAAAATACCTGAATATTTACAATTTCAGGCAAATCAGATAAAAATTACGGTTTCTAGAAACCCAAGGAGTTAAATCGGGAGATCATTCTTATGGGGGATATACTAAAACATGGACCGCTACTCACCGTTTTCGGCACACCTCTTTATGACCCGAAAATACCTCTAGATTTCCAATTTCAGGCAAATAGGATAAAAACTTCGGATTCTAGAAGCCCAAGAAATAAAATCGGGAAATCGGTCTATATGGGGGCTATACCAAAATATGGACCGATACTCACCATTTTCAGCACACCTCTTTATGGTCCGAAAATACCCCTAGATTTCCAATTTCAGACAAATTGGATAAAAAATACGCTTTCTATAAGCCCAAGGCCCCAAATCGGGAGGTCGTTTTATATGGGGACCATACCAAAACATGGACCGATACTCAAATTTTTGGCACACGTATTTGTGGTCCTACAATACCTCTAGATTTCCAATTTCAGGTAAATTGAATAAAAACTGCGGATTCTATAAGCCCAAGAAGTAAAATCGGGAGATGGGTCTATATGGGGGCTATACCAAAATATGGACCGATACTTACAATTTTTGGCACACGTATTTGTGGTCCTACAATACCTCTAGATTTCCAATTTCAGGTAAATTGAATAAAAACTGCGGTTTCTATAAGCCCAAGAAGTAAAATCGGGAGATCGGTCTATATGGGGGCTATACCAAAATATGGACCGATACTTACAATTTTTGGCACACGTATTTGTGGTCCTACAATACCTCTAGATTTCCAATTTCAGGTAAATTGAATAAAAACTGCGGTTTCTATAAGCCCAAGAAGTAAATTCGGGAGATCGGTCTATATGGGGGCTATACCAAAATATGGACCGATACTTACAATTTTTGGCACACGTATTTGTGGTCCTACAATACCTCTAGATTTCCAATTTCAGGTAAATTGAATAAAAACTGCGGTTTCTATAAGCCCAAGAAGTAAAATCGGGAGTTCGGTCTATATGGGGGCTATACCAAAATATGGACCGATACTCACCATTTTCAGCACACCTCTTTATGGTCCGAAAATACCCCTAGATTTCCAATTTCAGACAAATTGGATAAAAATACGCTTTCTATAAGCCCAAGACCCCAAATCGGGAGGTCGTTTTATATGGGGGCCATACCAAAACATGGACCGATACTCAAATTTTTGGCACACGTATTTGTGGTCCTACAATACCTCTAGATTTCCAATTTCAGGTAAATTGAATAAAAACTGCGGTTTCTATAAGCCCAAGAAGTAAAATCGGGAGATCGGTCTATATGGGGGCTATACCAAAACATGGACCGATACTCACACTTTTTGGCACACCTCTTTACGGTCATAAAATACCTCCAGATTTCAAATTTCAGGCAAATTGGATAAAAAATACGATTTATATAAGCCCAAGACCCCAAATCGGGAGGTCGGTTTATATGGGGACTATATCAAAACCTGGGCCGATATAACCCATCTTCGAACTTGACCCGCATGCAGACAAAAGATGAGGTTGTGCAAAATTTCAGCACGATTGCTTCATTATTGAAGACTGTAGCGTGATTACAACAGACAGACAGACAGACGGACAGACAGACGGACATTGTTATATCGTCTTAGAATTTCTCCCTGATCAAGAATATATATACTTTATATAGTCGGAAATCGATATTTCGATGTGTTACAAACGGAATGACAAACTTATTATACCCCTGTCACCATTCTATGGTGATGGGTATAAAAAACTTTATTTTAGAGAAATGCGTCTTCCATGTTAAGCAAAATTTGCATTCTTATTCTAAGGACATGGAATATTTGACTTCACGACAATATTTTTTGTAGTAGAAAACTAAAAAATTAAATATAAATAAGATCGTTTAATTGCATTTATTTGACGTTCATTACAAACATCTTTGTAGTAATACGGAATGAAATTGATCGAAAGTACTGTTGTTACTTTTACAACACATACAAGATATATATTTTGACATTTGCCGTTTTTGAAAACAATTACTAAAAAACACGTTGTGTTTTCCCCAATGTACGTACGTACAAAAATACATATCGTACATTTTAAACGCTTACTCACACTACGCTAAGTACTAGCTAAATTTGAAATTACCTACACAGTGTAATTTCAAAGTTACACATTTCATTCAAGTAATATTTTATTCGGAGCGGAGCGGTTTTTCATTTGGAAACCGCTCCGCTCCCGCTCCGCTCCGGATTTTAGAAATGCCGCTCCCGCTCCGCTCCCGCTCCGGCAAAAAAAGGGCTTGCTCCGCTCCGCTCCACGCTCCGCTCCGCTCCGCTCCACGCTCCGCTCCGCTCCGGATCCCTGGTTTGCACTATTAACGATTTCGAATGTTGAGCCATCATACTATGTCTGAATGTGAACTCGGCAAAGAACACACTGCACACCATTTCTCGTTAAGGTGATACTGGCAGTGTTGCACCGCATCTAAAAATTGGACGAAAACCCCTGGCAAAACATGCAAGGGCTCACCGATGTACACAAAAAGTATACTGGAGACTTCAGTTCCACGAAAGTGACCACATACAACAAAAAGCACGCCCGGTTCCAAAGATTTTGTCTTTACTCTAATGATTTTGGTATTGATTCCGAGCCAAAGATGCGGATAGTTTAAGAAAGTATAGTTGAAGAAAGTATACTTTTAAGACAGAATTGTCTTTTAAATTTAAGTTTTCCATACTTGATTTTATGTAGCAAATTTTAATCATTTTTTCTTCAGATGCAATTAAAGTCCTTTAAAAAAGTTTTGACAACTTAAATTCTCAAATTCAGACTCGATTTCAAGTAGAAATTAAGCTTTTGCAAGTAAAAATCGTTTTTAAAATAAAGTGTTGAAAAACATAACTTATTTTTAAACACGTTTTTGCTTTGTTGTCAAGATGCAAAAAGGAAATACATTTACAGACAATTTCATTAATTTTAAAGAATTTTTCACAATTATTAAATACAATTCGACCTCAGTCAAACAAAATTTTCTTTCATTTTAAGATACCCATTTTTAAATCGAATCAGTTTCTCGTGTCTTCTATGCTAACACGACAATATTTTTTTCAGTGGAGTTATCGAAAATAGTATTATCTAAATATAATAGTTTGTGAACAAACAAAATGATCTGGATATTATTACAGAACACACACCTATTACTCTCAACTCGCGTCATATCGCAGACCCACTTTCGACTGGATGGCTCCAGTTAGCGTAGTTTCAACAGACGCACGAATATCGCTAGATCGACTCTGAATTTCTCTCCAGAGTATATATAATTTATGGGGTCTGAGATCAATATTTCGATGTGTTACAAACGGAGTGACAAAGTTAGTAGACCCTCCATCTTATGGTGAAGGGTATAAACATTAAAAATCCATATCGTTTTTATTTGTTTCATTACATATCAGGCACCCTGTATGTGCATACGTTACCTATTTTGTATTATGTCTCCAACGTCAAAACGTTTTGCATGTGTTATATGGCAATTTCAATATTCTGTTGATAAAGTAACAATATAGCTTCTCCATTTTATTAGTATCCATTTGGCAGCCATAATTTTGCATACATCTGCAGACAAAAAGCAAAAAGTTTCCGTTATTACTTAAGTGCCCCGGTTTTTGCCATATAAAATTTGCTCACAATGAACATATACAGTTTTATCGTAGCTTCGTGGTTTTAGTGGGAATAGGCTTAGAAAAGATTGCATTTATAATTAAATTATGGATAAAGATTTATACTCATTTATAATACGAAGATTAGTTAGTATATTGCCAAATTTTTTATAATGACCGATCTTTTATCAACTGAAGACAGATTTTGCGAATTTTGTTCCTAACAACATGGAAGTCCAAATACATTTCACAAGTTGGATAACGACTTATTCAGAAGATTTGGCGTAGAGTCCAACATTAGGCATCAAAGCCAAATATTGAACGGAATGTATAAAGTCGATCAGTACTATTTCAAGATTCAAAAAGGCATGTAAAGACTTTAAAAGTAACAATTTATAAAAAGAATTTATTAGATTAATATAAAATTAATTATATAACACAACAATTATATTCATTTTGGTAATAGTTTACAGTAAGAAATATTTTTTATTATCACATGCCTCAACAATGTCTTTATGGCGCTGAGGCCCAAGTATGAATGATGATTAATTTAAGTAAATAAACTAATAAATTAAAAAAAAAAAATACTTTTTAAATTATCACCAACTATGGTAATAATCGAATAACATTTGTATTAAAATAATATCCCATCGTGTGGACAATTAAAATGGATTTGAAACTATCATTTAATAGGAAAATCATTTGTATTATCATATCCAATTAAAAAATTATATTGAAATTACATTTTAATGCAATTACAAAGTGTGTTGCTAATTAATATATTTGCTTATGCTAGTTCTCTATAATTTATAAAATTTATTTATACAATTATTGAAATATAAAATGTATAAAATATAATGGAAAAAAATATTCCTCTAATAATGTGGAATTTCTGCGCATAGAAAACTGCACTGCAATTTATTGCAATTAACAAAATAAAAATTTCTGCATTAAGTGCTTAGCTTTTGGCATTTTTTTGCATTAGCATGCTTTGATACTTTGTATTCGTAATTATTAAGTTTTATTGATAAATTTAATTACCCATTAAATATAAATTCATTAAAAGCAAATGTCAACACCTTTCCCTCTTAGATGATGCAATATGAATATGAAGGAAAAATGTGTTTACATTCGAATCCATTTCAATTACATATTTACAAAATAACAAATTTCTACGGCCGTAACTTCGGCCTGCTCGAATCTCATGTGTCCTCCACCATCGATTGCGAAGAATCCATGCTACTCTTTATGGAGTCTATTACAGGCAAAAACAAAAAACTAAATACGGTATTAAGTTCGGCCGGGCCGAATCTTAAATACTGACCACCATGAATCAAATAATAATAATTATTGCCTTTGAAAACTCTTCGTCGGGGTAATTGAAATATATAGAATTTCAGATGGATTTAACGACAGATACTCTGCCAAGCAAACATACATACCAACATGGAAATAGGGAGACTTAACACATGGGGGTTATACCAACAAATAGACCCATACCACATTCGGCACAATTATTTAAACACCCAAACTACCTCTAGATTTTGAAATTCAGGTAAATCGGATAAAAATTGCAGTATAAAGAAACACAAGAAGTCAAATCAGGATATCGGGCTGTGTGGGGGCTATAACAAAATGTGAACCCAATTACACAATATTCGACACACTTATTTAAGCACCCAAAATACCACTCGATTTGGTAACTCAGGCAAATGGGATGTCTAGACGCTCAAGAAGCCAAATCGGGAGATCCGCCACCATATTCGGCAGATATATTTAAGGAACCAAAATAGATTTGGAATTTCAAGCAAACGGAATAAACATTTCGGTGTCTAGAAGCCCAAGATGGACCAAATCACGTCATATTCGGCACACTTATTAAATGCACCCAAAATATGTCTACACTTTGGAGGCTATATCAAAATCTGGACCGATATAACCCATCTTCGAACTTTACCTGCCTGCCAGACGGACATGGTTATATCGTCTTAGAATTTCTCCCTGGTCAACCTTTATGTAGTCGGAAATCGATATTTCAGTTTGTTACAAACGGAATTACAAAGTTAGTATACCCCATCACCATTCTATGGTGGTAGTTATAAAAAGGTACATTGAATATCTATATAATCCAATTCGGTTATTTTTAGGCTTATGAACAAACTTTCGTAAGGCTATCTCAGACTCAAATTTCATCCGCATCGAATCGCTATATCGACTCAGAATTTCCCCAAGACCAGAATTTATGGGGCCCGATATTTCGATGTGTTGCAAACGGAATAACCAAATTGGTGTATCCCACATCCTATTGGGAAACAAAAAAAACATTTTGATATATTTTATTCTGAAATAAAGCTATTTGTGATACAATTGAAGCATCGTTGTGCGATTACTCTATAACTCGAGTGCGCAACACTATGATAAATTCATATTTTTAGTTTCTCGTAAAAACTGGACGAAAGAACACCGGTAATATCACCAGAAATGATCTTGAAAGAGAAAACCAGAATTGTTCGATATCCACGCAAAGTTGTAGAAAATTTGTTCACGTGGATTAATGCCGAATTGATCGAGAAAATGTCTTTATTGAAACCCTTTGCAAACAAACAATGCAGATTCAGCAACATTCAGCAGTTTACTTGCAAAAATCTCCTCGTCATTATATTGAGTTGGTGTCGTGGTGATGGTCTAGGAAGACAACTGCAGCAACACGTGAATTGATAGAATTTATAAAAACTTAAGCTATAGTCTTAAAATTCCAAAAGGCAAACCAATTTCCTCCAAAGCCCAAATTTCCAAGATACTGCTTATTAATCCATTTTGTGAGACTAGTTTAAATTGGTATGCTCGTACATAGTTGATCTTATCCAAGGTGTACATGAGAAATTTGAAAATAAATTTTTTTCATATAGATCCAGACTCTGATGTATAATAATGCAGATTCAAATATCGACAAGTATTTTATTTAGCTCGACCTTCTAAAATCTCTAACATCAATAGATCAAAAATATTCTGCATTGGTTCCAGAATTCAGATATTTCCCAAATTTTCTATCATTTGTGAAAATTTGAGAAAATTTTTTTGAGAAAATTTTTTATAGATATAATATTTTGAAAAAAAAAAAAATTCTATAGAAAAACAACTTTGACAAAATTTTCTACAGAAATATAATTTTGACAAAATTTTCTACAGGAATAAAGTTTTGACAAAAAATTCTATAGAAATATTTGTTTGGTAGATTTGTGGTAATTTGTGGTAATCTTCAAATTTTGTTAGATTTTTTTTTGGTACGATTGGTAACTGTTGTTACCACACATTGTTAAAGATCAAGCCTATCCGGCTTCTAATTTCCTCCTCTAGAGCCTCCAAAATGTTAAAATTATTACAAATTGTGTTGAGTGAAAATGTCCCTACGTCCGTTCAAGACGCTAAATATTAGAAAAAACCATATAGAATATTAGAAAAACATATAGGGAATTTCCCCTACTTCTAGCAACACTGGCTGTAGTTGATATTGCACCTACGGAGTTAGTATGTCACTAATATTGAGCCCATTATTAAAAAAGAGAAAATCGGTAAATTAGTGTGAGTAATAAATCCAAATTTGTAAAAATCGATCAATATTCTTATGTAAGAGCTACAAGTACGTATAAATACGATCGGCCAGTACATCAAGATTTGAAATTTGAGTAACATTGGTTAATAAATAAGAGTACTATGACCAAATTTGGGAAAATCGAGCGATGCATATATATGGAAGCTATATGTAAATCTGAACCAATTTTATGGTCTAAAATCAATATTTCTAGTAGGCACATTCTTTTGCAGATCAAACTTCCCAGCAAAAAAAGCGTCGCCAAAAAAGTAATGAAAATGTTCTCTCTGGATCCGGAAGTAGTGCAAAATTGACGCAGAAGTGATGAATTTAACATGGGCTTGCCATAGGATGGAAGTCCTCAATTTCAACAGCCGTTGCACTGAATGCCCATCACTTCTTTAGGTGTGATCCGAATTCAATGTTTTGGATGTAAATTAAAAAATTCCGTGATATTATGTCAAATAAATAATTTTTATAATTTTTAATGAATTTTAACGCTTGTCGGAAACGTTTGACCTCAAATATTTTCAAAAATGCACAATTTTTTCAGATTGGATTTTTTCGACAAAATTATAATGATTTCTACCATTTTATGAATTCTTACTCTGTTTGCAACCTATTTGAAACAAAAAAGGTAAAATTACCCATTAAAAGTATGAAAAAAACATAATATAGAAAATTGAATTAAAAGAACTTCCTGGGATGTTAAAACAAAAAACATCATTGGGAGTGCATCTTCTAGAAGTGCTTTTAAAGTTGTGCCTTTGGAAGAACTTCCAAAGTTTTTTTGCTGGGTTATTATACCCTAACCACTACGTGGTTTAGGGTATAAAAAGCGTTTAAATATGGGATATGTTTTTCAATGCTTTATTTTAAACATTGCATAATTTCTACTTAAAGTCCAGGCTCAATATGGAATTGTAAGTTTTCGTTAATACGTTCTTAAAGAATTTTGATAGTACATGAAGAAAAATCTAAAAAAAAGAACATATAAATTAAAATTTGTAATTTTTTTTAGTGTATACTTTTTCTGCAATACGAGCATATTTGGATATATAACAGGAACGTTTTAACACATAACATATTTCCTTCTCCATATATTCTACATCTGAATTGGACCCTTGACTTATTTGAGAGGAAAAAAATAATTTTCCAAATAAAGGCTCCCTACAGAATTAGTTTTCCCTGTTGGCCCAAGAGAGAATTAGTTACAAATTGCAATTAAGTTTTGTTTGCTCCCTTAGAATACTTTTCACAATTTTGCTACTAATTTCAAATAAGTATATTTTTATTTGCTTTTTTATAGCTTTTAGTCAAAAAAATTATATTTTCTTTGTCAAAAAAAAAAGAAAAACTTTTGCAATATTTAGTCTTTCTATGATATTTTTATACTATTTTGTTTTTTTTCTGTTTCTTTCATTACTTTGGTGTTGAAAGTAATCATAAACAAAATTGAGAAAACAACTTGCCTGATGAAATTGTACCAGCAAAGGTCTTAGGCAGTGGGAGCCGTTAAGAGAAAAATGAAGGTTTATTTTTAATTTGCGTTTGCCCACAAATAAACCCGAATTTTTGCCATTACTTTCACAAGACCATTCACACTCGTATTTCCACATACACACCGAAACAAACACACACACACACACAAAGAAACACACTAACCAAGTAAAGTTAACTTGAGTTAAGTATAATGGAAAACTCTTGATTTAACTTTTGTCGGTAGTTGTTGAGTTTTATTAGGAGTATTTGCTTCAATATACCAATCCTCCCAGTGGCCAGTGCAATGGAATCCTAGGGAGGCAATAAAAAACGTAAAGAAAAAAAACAAAAAAAAAAAAACTTTTAATAAAACCTTCTATTACCAGAGTTCTTATAGGCAAAAAAACAACAGTAAACAGAAAACTTTTGCCAGCGAGTTGATGCAAATGGCTAGCAATGATGTTTTTCTTTAACAAAATGTTTCCTAAACTAAAATGAGTACAAAAATAATTTTCAAGTAAAAAAAAAAATATATTTTAAAATTCAAATAATCTTAGTAAGTGTTTCCCATGAAACACAAAAAATTGTCCTCCTGAGTTAGACACATTCATAAACAGTCGTCTAAATAGATACTGAGCGTTTGTCCATATTGAGCGTTTGTCTATTAAACTCGAACACGTAGGGAAAATCTAAAGTCGAACGGGGCAGACTATATATTGGTGCTATATACAAAGGTTTGTTTCAAATATATACATTTAAATCTGACTCTATCTGGGCAAAAATTGTTAGACTTCTACGAAATCTATTGACTTAAAATTTATATCATCTAATGCGAAATTTACAAATTTCTTTAAAATAATGAAATTTTATTTAAAATAAAGTTTACAATTTATACTTCAAAAATTGTTTTCATTAAATTTAGGACACACATTTTTGTAAGCTTGCGTCCCTCCGTTAAAGTCGCATGTCTTTGAACTAAGGCTACTTTTACTTAAAGCAACGAAACACATTTTTGATTTAAAGAAATTGTTTTTAAATTAACTGAAATTTAAGATTTAAGATAAAAACGCTTCAAATATAGGCTAAGACTTATTTTGAGGATTTAGCATCTTTGGTTTAAAGTTTGTTTATACCCTCCACCATAGGATGGGAGGTATATTAACTTTGTCATTCCGTTTGTAACACATCGAAATATTGCTATAAAACCCCATACAGTATATATATTCTGGGTCGTGGAGAAATTCTGAGTCGATCTGAGCATGTCCGTCCGTCCGTCTAACTTCCGAACGAAACAAGCTATCGACTTGAAGCTTGGCACAAGTAGTTGTTATTGATGTAGGTCGGATGGTATTGCAAATGGGCCATATCGGTCCACTTTTACGTATAGCCCCCATATAAACGGACCCCCAAATTTGGCTTGCGAGGCCTTTAAGAGAAGCAAATTTCATCCGATCCGGCTGAAATTTGGTACATGGTGTTAGTATAAGGTCTCTAACAACCATGCAAAAATTGGTTCACATCGGTCCATAATTATATATAGCCCCCATATAAACCGATCCCGAGATTTGGTTTTGGAGCCTCTTGGAGAAGCAAATTTCATCCGAATGAGTTGAAATTTGTGGATGACAGTCTTTCGTAGAAGTTTCTACGCAATCCATGGTGGAGGGTACATAAGATTCGGCCTGGCCGAACTTACGGCCGTATATACTTCTTTGGAATTAAGAAAACATTTTTTATTTGCATATTTAGAGACCTTAAAAGCCCGATTTAGAATTAATCTAAAAGAATCGAAAAACATTTTTTACTTTGAAGTATCCGTTTTAATTTGGATTTTTAAACTGGCATTTGTTTGTAATTTGATAAATGAGATCTGTATCTTAATTTTAATTTTATTGGTCCTAGATTTAAAGCCAGATAGGTTTTTTTTCTTTATTTTAAAGAAGCCGCATCTTTGGCTCGGAATCATTACCAAAATCATTAAGGGAAGGTCAAAATCTTTGGATCCAAGTTAACTTTTTTGAGTGTGGGGTGGAACACAATTATAGTTAAAAACAAGTAAGGAAAGTCTAAAGTCGGGCGGGGCCGACTATATTATACCCTGCACCACTTTGTAGATCTAAATTTTCGATACCATATCACATCCGTCAAATGTGTTGGGGGCTATGTATAAAGGTTTGTCCCAAATACATACATCTAAATATCACTCGATCTGGACAGAATTTGATAGACTTCTACAAAATCTATAGATTCAAAATTTAAGTCGGCTAATGCACTAGGGTGGAACACAATATTAGTAAATAAATATGGGAAACATTTAAATCTGAAGCAATTTTAAGCAAACTTCGCAAACGTTTATTTATGATTTATCGCTAGCTATATATGTATTAGAAGTTTAGGAAAATTATAGCCATTTTTACAACTTTTCGACTAAGCAGTGGCGATTTTACAAGGAAAATGTTGGTCGAAATCAGAAAAACATATATATGGGAGCTATATCTAAATCTGAACCGATGTTAGCTAAATTTGGCACGCATAGCTACAACGCTAATTCTACTCCCTGTGCAAAATTTCAACTAAATCGGAGTTCAAAATTGGCCTCTGTGGTCATATGAGTGTAAATCGGGCGAAAGCTATATATGGGAGATATATCTAAATCTGAACCGATTTCAACCAAATTTGGCACGTATAGCTACAATGCTAATTCTATTCCCTGTGCAAAATTTCAACTAAATCGGAGTTAAAAATTGGCCTCTGTGGTCATATGAGTGTAAATTGGCACGCATAGCTACAATGCTAATTCTACTCCCTGTGCAAAATTTCAACCAAATCGGAGCAAAAAATTGGCCTCTGTGGGCAAATGAGTGTAAATCGGGCGAAAGCTATATATGGGAGCTATATCTAAATCTGAACCGATTTGGCTGATATTTTGCAAGTTTTTCGAGACTCATAAAATATTCGGATGTACGGAATTGTAGGAAGATCGGTTGATATACACGCCAATTATGACCAGATCGGTGAAAAATATATATGGCAGCTATATCTAAATCTGAACCGATTTTTTCCAAAATCAATAGGGATCGTCTTTGAGCCGAAACAGGACCCTATACCAAATTTTAATACAATCGGACTAAAACTGCGAGCTGTACTTTGCACACAAAAATACACCAACAGACAGACAGAAGGACAGACAGACAGACAGACGGACATCGCTAAATCGACGCAGAATTTAATTCTAAGACGATCGGTATACTAAACGATGGGTCTCAGACTTTTCCTTCTTGGCGTTACATACAAATGCACAAACTTATTATACCCTGTTCCACAGTAGTGGTGAAGGGTATAAAAATGGGAAACATTTAAATCTGAAGCAATTTTAAGGAAACTTCGCAAAAGTTTATTTATGATATATCGCTCGATATATATGTATTAGAAGTTTATGAAAATTAGAGTCATTTTTACAACTTTTCGACTAAGCAGTGCCGATTTTACAAGGAAAATGTTGGTATTTTGACCATTTTTGTCGAAATCAGTAAAACATATATATGGGAGCTATATCTAAATCTGAACCGATTTCAACCAAATTAGGCACGCATAGCTACAATGCTAATTCTACTCCCTGTGCAAAATTTCAACTAAATCGGAGTAAAAAAATTGACCTCTGTGGTCATATGAGTGTAAATCGGGCGAAAGCTATATATGGGAGCTATATATAAATCTGAACTGATTTCAATTACATTTGGCACGCATAGCTACAATGCTAAATTTACTACCTGTGCAAAATTTCAACCAAATTGGGCCAAAACGCTGGCTATTAGAACCATATTAGTCCATATCGGGCGAAAGATATATATGGGAGCTATATCTAAATCTGAACCGATTTCAATCAAATTTTGCACACTTAACTGCACTACTAATTGTACTCCTACTGCAAAATTTCAAACAAATTGGGCCAACACGCTGGCTATTAGAACCATATTAGTCCATATCGGGCGAAAGATATATATGGGAGCTATATCTAAATCTGAACCGATTTCAATCAAATTTTGCACACTTAACTGCACTACTAATTGTACTCCTACTGCAAAATTTCAAACAAATTGGGCCAAAACTCTGGCTTTTAGGACCATATTAGTCCATATCGGGCGAAAGATATATATGGGAGCTATATCTAAATCTGAACCGATTTCAATCAAATTTTGCACACTTGACTTTACTACTAATTATACCCCTAGTGCAAAATTCCAACCAAATTCGGCCAAAAATCTGGCTTCTGGGGCCATATAAGTCCATATCGGGCGAAAGATATATATGGGAGCTATATCTAAATCTTAACCGATTTCAATTAAAATTTGGCACACTTGACTATACGGCAAAGTGTTATGTTTGTACAAAATCGGCATAAAACTCTGGCTGCTGTGTCCATATTAGTGCATATCGGGCGAAAGATATATATGGGAGCTATATCTAAATCTGAACCGATTTCTTCCAAAATCAATAGGGTTCTATTCTGACCCAAATTAGAAACATGTGCCAAATTGGAAGGCGATTGGACTTAAATTGCGACCTTGACTTTGATCACAAAAATGTGTCCACAGACAGACGGACGGACAGACGGACATGGTTATATCGATTCAAGGACCCACACTGAACATTATTGCCAAAGACACCATGTGTCTATCTCGTCTCTTTCTGGTTGTTACAAACATATGAACTAACTTATAATACCCTGTTCCACCGTGTGGCGCAGGATATAAATATAGGAAACATTTAAATCTGAAGCAATTTTTAGGCAAAATCGCAAAGTGTATTTATGATTTATCGGTCGATAGATATGTATTAGAGATATAGTAAAATTTAAGTCATTTTTAAAAGTTTTCGATGCAGCAGTGGCGATTTTACAAGGACGACAAGTAGAAAATGTGCTTTGTTTCTAGTAAAAAAGTCTTTAAAGTGTTGAACGCTTTTTTGCTTTGTAGCCAAGATGTCGACAAAAGTCCAAGACGATTTCATTGATTTTTAAGATTTTTTAGATTTATTAAAGCCAAGTTGACCTTCGTTAAACAATTTTTTTTTTTTTTCATTTTAGGATACCTAATTTTAAGTCGACAAAATCACTATATTGAAAAACTTATCGACTTTTATACAAGGAAAAAAAAAACTTTATATGCATCTTCTATGCTAATCAGAATAGTCTTTTGATGTTCTTTGTCTTCTACCACCACTTCTGACAAATAACTCCCACACTGAAAAAAATATAGTCGTGAGGTTAAAGATTTCGTGTCTTTAAAATACGAATGCAAATTTTTCTTAGCATAGAAGACGCATTTCTCTAATATAAAGTTTTTCTCCTTGTCCAAAAGTCGATGAAGTCGTATTGTCCTTATAATTAAGTGATTTCACTTACAAATGGGTATCATACATGAAAGAAACAATTGTTGGTTTAAGGTCTTGAATAATTCAGAAAAATTCTTTAAATTAAATGAAATTGTCTTTAAATTTGTTGTTTTTGCATCTTGACTACAAAGCAAAAAATCCTTCAAATATAGGACATGTTTTTCAACACTTTATTTTAAAAACGTTTTTTACTTGAAACATAGCTTAATTTCTATTGGAAGTCGAGTCTTAATTTGGAAAAAAAGTTGTCGTTAACTCGTTTTTAAAGGACTTTGATAGTATATGAAAAAAAGCTGACAAAAACGGAAAATTAAAATTTGCTTCCTAGAAGCAAGTACACAAAACCCAATTTTAAAAGAGAATTGTGTCTTGAAAGTATCCTTACTTGTATTCTCCGCTTCTTTGGCTCGGAATCAATACCAACATTTTTAAAGTAAAGACAAAATCTTTGGAACTGGGAATGGTTTTTGTTCAGTGCATATTGAACAAATGTTAGCTAAATCGAAAATTGTATTAGGATTCTTAATGTCTTTATAATAAACGTTATTCTATGTCTATAGTGATGCACAGATACATAAAGATCGTTGTCACCATATCATTCATACTGCCTTACAAGTGGTCTTTGTTGATATGACGATAGTGGGTGCGTATGACTATCGCATTGTTCCAATATAACGTATACGCTAAGGGTTACCACTAATATATTGCGAGGTAACATAATTTCGTAGTTTTTATACCCGCAGCACTGTGTGGAACAGGTTATTATATGTTAATGCAGCACCCAGAAGAGTACATGATAGACACATGGTATATTTGACAATAAAATTCAGGGCCTCAGGGCCCTGAGTAGATTTAGTGATGTTTGTATATCCGGCTGCCTGTGAACACTTTTTTGTAAACAAAGTTTTGGTCGTAGTTTTAGTCCCATCAACTCAAAATTTAGCACAAGAATGGGTTTTTGGGATCGGAATTGATTGAATTCATTTTGGTAGAAACCGGTTAACATTTCTTACAGATTTATTGGCCCCACGATCAAAAATTTCATGGTATTTTGCTTGAAATTTTGCAGAAACTATAGTTGAAATGAAAATTAATGTAGATAATATTACAGCGTTTCATTGCCCGCCTCGCAGACTCTCATACGGTGAAAAATCTCTCCAGGCGATACTAGATGATCTTTTACAGAATGGCATTATAGGAGTTAGCGAATCTGAATTCACCTCTCCAATTGTTTTAGTCCGCAAGAAAACTGGTGATTTGAGAACTTGTGTCGACTTTAGAAATCTAAATAAAAATACAGCTAAACACAATTATCCTATTCCCATACTAGAAGACTTGTTGGAAACGTTGAGTAATAAGACAATTTTTACGATATTAGATATAGGAAATGGATTTTTTTCATGTCCACATGAGTGAAGAATCAGTGAAGTATACGTCATTTATTACGCCTTTGGGCCAATATGAATTTTTTCAGAATGCCTTTCGGCCTTAAAAATGCCCCATCAGTGTTTCAAATGTTCATTAATAAGATTTTTTCAGATTTAGTTAAACAAGGAAAGGTTATTATATATTTAGACGACATTTTGATAGCTACAGATAATATGGATGAGCATTTACAAATTTTTGAAGAAGTCATGAGGAGAATTGTGCGCAACAAGTTGGAGTTACGTCTTGATAAATGCGAATTTTTAAAGGACACTATAAGATACCTTGGCTATACCATAGATACTTTAGGAATTCGTGCAGATGATAAGGGTTTAGAAGCTATAAATTAAAATTTCCCTCTTCCAGATAAAGTACATACGATGCGAAGCTTTCTAGGACTATGCTCATATTTTAGACGATTTATTAAAGATTTTTCGTTAATAGCAAAACCATTGTATGACTAAACAAAGAAAGATAAGAAATTTATTATGGGAGCTGATGAGTTACAGGCATTTGAGACTATGAAAAGCAAATTGTTAGAATCGCCAGTTTTGGCATTTGGATATAGAGATGTTAAAGAAGTTAGAGAGAGAGAGCTAGAATGAGAGAAATTAAGGTACAGAACTACAAAGCAGGTGTAATAAATAATAAACGAAAGAAAGGTACGAAATATAAAGTTAATGATTATGTTGTAATTAGGAACTTTGACTGCAATACTGGTGTGGCAAGGAAATTAATTCCCAAGTTCAAAGGTCCGTATAAAATAACTAAAGTTTTAGACAATGATAGATATATTCTAGAAGATGTGGCTGGATTCCAGCTAACTTAGAAACCTTACAAAGGCGTATGGACGGTTCAAAATATTAAATCTTGTGTAACGGTTACTAGATTTGAATTCTTTGGATTTGTAAGTCTGAACACATCTTTTTTTTGTATAGTGTTGCAAAGTCACCTACAGATGTGGAAGAAGTTTAGGCAGAAAAGAGAATAAAAAAAACAAGAAGAAGAAAACCATCTAATAATGAGATTGACATACCTTTTTTCTTGTGAGAAGGGGGAGTCGAAAAGAATCTGCCTACGCTGAAAGATCGTCTGTATAAGACAAACAATAAAATTAATAGAAACCCAATATAAATGAGACGAAAATTAATTTAATTTCGCAAATACTTAAATATAAACATTTAAAGAAAAGAAATTAATAAAAATTAAGATATTAAGGACAATTTGGTGTTAAATTAACAAAACCAGTTCTGAAAAAAAAGGAATAAAAAACATTTCTACAAACTGCCAAGAAAACTTAACCTAAAACAAAAGAAAAGATTTGTTGTGCAAATTGTTATTTGGTGAAATAAAAAAAAAATGAAACTGAAAGATCAAGATAAATAAAACTATCAACTTGTGACCAAAAGAAAAATATAATATAAAAAACTTTTCCCGATTTTGCCGCCTTAATACACATGGAAGTAGAGAATTTCATTGCTGACGAAATTTGTATTTTCCCTATAACTTCATCAAAAGAAAAAAATACAAGAAAACGATGTATGGAGAAGAATAAAACCTCAATATTTTTTTTTTACAAGCGAATCAAGAATAAAATGTGCTGTATAACAAATGTTTCATATATATGATTACATAGAAATATTCATATGTATATAATTATCAAAAAGGCGCGGTTTTATTATCTTTATATATGTGTAATTTTTGTTTCTATAAATGCTGTAAAACCAGTATTTCATACTTAATAATAAGCTCTTTCAGAGTATAGGCCTTGCTCTTAAAGGATGAGTAAATGAGTAATAGAGAGATTAAGTGGCTAGATGCATCTATGCTTTATATATATAATTTTTTTTCTATGTGTTATATTTTAGATTTCTACATTAAATTTCATATGTTGTTAAATATATATAAATACATTATTAGTTTTAAGTATAAGAATTCGAATTGGCAGTATGTATAAATGAAACATAATAAAGATTTTGTAAATTTGTTTGGAGAAATGAATTTTGTATTTCTCTTTCTCTCAGCATGATACTCATATAATGCTTGAGTAGTTTTTTTTTTGTTGATACAGGGTGCTGCAAATGGTTAACGTGAGTGGTTGTGGAATGGGGTGTGTGTCTCAGGTTAAATTAATGTAATAACCGATCAGACGAGACGATTTTTGGTAGGGTATCGCTTTCATTTGAGAGGGCCAGAGGCGATACATGGCTGCTGGAATAAATAGCAGAGGGGGTGGGAGGCTCAAGCCAATAGTCTGATTTTATTCCCCGAGTGTGTGTTTTCATGGAAAAATTGTCCTTCCGATTATATATTATCCATTCTGTTTTTTTTTTTTTTTTTATTTCTGGACACGAAGAAATTATGCTTACGTTTGTTTGTATATTTCATGGTGAAGAACCTGCCCAAATCGACGAGTAGCCGGCAAAGCCACCGTGTCACATTACACCTTACAAGAAATATACACCCTACAGCAGGCAAACGTAACACTTGGTTCGGCAGAGGAAATGAAAGTGTCTCGCAATGTTTTTTTGGCGGATCAGGGGATCCTATTAGTCAGGAAGGCCGAATTGTAGCATGCTGTGTAACGTTAGAGTAATTATTAAGTGTAACGTCAGAGTAATTAACTCATAAGATCTGTTATTGTCATGTATGTACATCATTATGCTTTAGCATAGGTTAAGCACACTCTCTTTAAGTTAGTTCTAATGTATCAGCTTAAACGACAACAACGTTATTGTTCACCCGCATAAAGAAAAAAATAAAACAAAGACAGAACTAAACAACAAAACATTTGCGTTTCATTTAACACAAACACTACAATTTGTTATGTGATTATATGTATTAAACTTTCTTGATATTAGTTCAGATTTAGATATAGCTCCCATATATATTATTCACCCGATTTTTACACTTATGACCACAGATACCAAAGTCTCACTCCCATTAATGTCACCTTTGCAGTGACAGTACACTAAAAAAAAAGCATACTCGGTTCCAAAGATTTTGTCTTTACTTTAAAAAATTTGGTATTGATTCCGAGCCAAAGAAGCAGAGAATACAAGTAAGGATACTTTTAAGACACAATTCTCTTTTAAATTTAGGTTTTGTGTACTTGCTTCTAGGAAGCAAATTTTAATTTTTCGCTTCCTCAGCTTTTTTTCTTCATATGCTATCAAAGTCCTTTAAAAACGAGTTAACGGCAACTTTATTTTCCAAATTAGGACTCGACTTCCAGTAGAAATTATGCTATGTTTGAAGTAAAAAACTTCTTTAAAATAAAGTTTTGAAAAACATGTCCTATATTTGAACGATTTTTTGCTTTGTAGTCAGATGCAAAAAGACAACAAATTTAAAGATAATTTCGTTAAATTTAAAGAATTATTAAAGTCAAGTTGACCTTAGCCTATAAATGTTTTCTTTCATGTTAAGATACCCATTTTTAAGTCAAATCACTTAATTATAAGGACAATACGACTTCATTGAAAAGTTTATCGACTTTTGGACAAGGAAAATAACTTTATTTTAGAGAAATGCGTCTTCTATGCTAAGCAAAATTTGTATTCGTATTTTAAAGACATGAAATCTTTGACCTCACGACAATATTTGTTTCAGTGTAGAAATGATATTGATAAGGGTATTCCAGCTATGTATGTTAGATTTCGATTAAATCGATTAAGACTATAAGCTTTTCCATAGGGAATGTCTGCGTGCTAAGAATTGTCGGAGATAAGTTAAATATCGATACATATGTTATTGATCCCATTAACAAGTTGCAATATCGATTACGTCCTCGAGTATATGTGCGACACAACACTGTCGTCCTGATAAACTAATAGTGTGGACGGTGCATTAGAGATAGCTCTCATATAAAGGGTGGCTTATATGTATTGCAACCAATTTCCGGTTGCTGTCATTTCACTGCCGCTCGTCTGACAGCTGATAGATTTATTTCAGTGAAAGTTAATGTTATTGCTAACAACCTAACCAAAGCAATTCTATATATGGCATTCAGAAATAAAGTTATTCGTAATGGAATGCAAGCATGATATTGTGTCTGGAAAACTACAAGTGGCTATCGTTAGAGCTCTCGAGCATAAAAAAAATCTTTTGTTTCTCGTACCATTGCTCGTTACCATGATACTACCAGTGTTTTATCGCATAAAAAAAGTTGGCCAAAAACCGTAACAAGACCAGGTTACATTTCTGAGGGTTTCAAAGCTTCTTTAAGTGGTTTAACTGCAATGTGGAATGCCGTTTGGACTCGGCTATAAAAAGGAGGGAGAATCGCGCAGCACTCAGTGATTAGAGAGAAGTTCACCACTGTGGTATCACAAGAGTCTGAGAGAGCCTGAAATATTATGCTACCACTACACCTAACCTAACCTATAATCCAGGGCAGATTTGATCAAAGTCTAAGAATAGACTAAAACAATTGGAGTTCCAAAAAGTGCAAGATAGCACCTATGCAGAAAAAAGTTAGTCTGAAGAGTGCCAAAAGGCCGGGAATGCACCAAAATGACGCAAAGCCACTTTCGTGCAGCGTGTGATGGCTTCGTCGGCTATTTCAAGGCCCAAAATTAACCAATTTGAACACATCTAATCTGATTCTAAAATTTGATGCTCTATCCGATAGTTATTGCTTTTGGACAGTAAAATTAAGAAAAAACAAGTATATACGGCCGTAAGTTCGGCCAGGCCGAAGCTTATGTACCCTCCATCATGGATTGAGTAGAAACTTCATCTAAACACTGCCATCCACAATCGAATTACTTAAGTTGCGGTAACGCTTGCCGATGGCAAGGTATCTTAAAACCTTCTAACACCATCTTCTAAATTGTATGTAAGTCCATACGTGGTATATATTAAATCAAAAAAGATCGATCCAATACGTATATAATTCAGTTTGACAAAGTAGACATAAAATTTTGACAAAATTTTCTACAGAAATAAAATTTCAACAAAATTTTCTATAGAAATAAAATTTTCACAAAATTTTCTATAGAAATAAAAATTTTGACAAAATTTTCTATAGAAAGAAAATTTTGACGAAAATTTCTACAGAAATAAAATTTTAACAAAATTTTCTATAGAAATAAACTTTTGAAAAAAATTTTCTATAGAAATAAAATCTTGGTAGATTATTTTTGGCTCGAGTGGCAACCATGATTATGAACCGAATAAAATTTGAAGAAAATTTTCTATAGAAATAAAATTTTGACAAAATTTTCTATAGAAATAAAATTTTGACAATGTTGAAAATTTTATTATGAACCGAATAAAATTTTAACAAAATTTTCTCTAGTAATAAAATTTTGACAAAATTTTCTATAGAAATAAAATATTGAAAACATTTTCTATAGAAATAAAATTTTGGTAGATTATTTTTGGCTCTAGTGGCAACCATGATTATGGACCGATATGGACCAATTTTTGTGTGATTGGACCAATTTTGGTATGGTTGTTAGCGACCATATACTAACACCACGTTCCTAATTTTAACCGGATCGGATGAATCTTGATCCTCCAAGAGGCTCCGGATGTCAAATCTGGAGAATGTTTTATATGGGGGCTATATATAATTATGGACCGATATGGACCAATTCTGGCACGGTTGTTAAAGATCATATACTAACACCATGTTCCAAATTACAACCGGATTGGATAAAATTTGCTTCTCTTGGAGACTTCGCAAGCCTAATCTGGGGATCGGTTTATATGGGGCTATATATAATTATGAACCGATGTGGACCAATTTTTGCATGGTTGTTAGAGACCATATACCAATATCATGTACCAAATTTCAGGCGGATCGGATGAAATTTGCTTCTCTTTGAAGCTCCGCAACCCAAATCTGGGGATTGGTTTATATGGGCGCTATATATAATTATGGGCCGATGTGGATCAATTTTTGCACGGTTGTTGGAGACCATCTACCAATACTATGTACCAAATTTCAGCCGCATCGGATGTAATTTGCTCCTCTTTGAGGCTTCGCAAGCCAAATCTGGATATCGGTTTATATGGGGTCTATATATAATTATGGACGGATGTGGACCAATTTTTGCATGGTTGTTAGAGACCATATACCAACATCATGTACCAAATTTCAGCCCGATAGGATGAAATTTTCTTCTCTTTGAGGCTCCGCAAGCCAAATCTGGGGATCGGTTTATATGGGGGCTATATATAATTAAGGACCAACGTGAACCAATTTTTGCATGGTTGTTAGAGACCATATACCAACACAGCCGGATCGGATGCAATTTGCTTCTCTTTTAGGCTCCGCAAGCCAAATCTTGGTATCGGTTTATATGGGGGCTATATATAATTATAGACCAATGTGGACCACTTTTTGCATGGTTGTTAGAGACCATATACCAACACCATGTACCAAATTTCAGCCGGATGGGATGCAATTTGCTTCTCTTTTAGGCTCCGCAAACCAAATCTTGGTATCGGTTTTTATGGGGGCTATATGTAATTATACACCGATGTGGACCAATTTTTGCATGGTTGTTAGGGACCATATACCAACACCATGTACCAAATTTCAGCCGGATCGGATGAAATATGCTTCTCTTAGAGGCACCACAAGCCAAATCTGGGGATCGGTTTATATGGGGGTTATATATAATTAAGGACCGATATGGACCAATTTTTGCATGGTTGTTAGAGACCATATACCAACATCATGTACCAAATTTCAGCCCGATCGGATGAAATTTTCTTCTCTTTGAGGCTCCGCAAGCCAAATCTGGGGATCGTTTTATATGGGGGCTATATATAATTATGGACCAATGTGAACCAATTTTTGCATGGTTGTTAGAGACCATATACCAACACCATGTACCAAATTTCAGCCGGATCGGATGAAATATGCTTCTGTTAGAGGCTCCACAAGCCAAATCTGAGGGTCCCTTTATATGGGGGCTATACGTAAAAGTGGACCGATATGGCCCATTTTCAATACCATCCGACCTACATCGATAACAACTACTTGTGCCAAGTTTGAAGTCGATAGCTTGTTTCGTTCGGAAGTTAGCGTGATTTCTACAGACGGACGGACGGACGGACATACTTAGATCGACTCAGAATTTCACCACGACCCAGAATATATATACTTTATGGGGTCTTAGAGCAATATTTCGATGTGTTACAAACGGAATGACAAAGTTAATATACCCCCATCCTATGATGGAGGGTATAAAAATATTAAAAAATATACCAACTTTCGTACAGCATGTGATGTATTTTTCGGCATTTGAGGGCTATTATTAGTAACCAATTCGAATAAATCTAATCTGATTTTGAAATTTAATGTTATTCCCTAAATTTTTTATAACAATAAAATCAAAAATAGATAAATAAAAAAAATATAGCGCTTTATTTTGTTGTACTACATATTAGACACTCTGTAGATGTGAATATAAAGGATGATACGGTCAAAATTTGGTCAATATAAGCTTGACGTATTTCTTTCAATTTTGCATTTAAAAAACCTGAACACCCCACATTTTGAAGGTGTGTATGTGTAGAATGTTGCTCCTATTTTGATTTTGGAATTCACTCTTCAGTTGTCAAAATGCCGTCCAAGCAAGAAGAGCAGCGTATCAAAATTTTGCTCGCGCATCGCGAAAATCCGAGCTACTCGCACGCAAAGCTGGCAAAATCGCTAAAAGTTGCCAAATCAACCGTGACAAATGTAATTAAAGTGTTTGGGGGACGTTTGTCGACAGCCAGGAAGTCTGGATCGGGGGGAAATCGAAAACCGGAAGCCGCTGAGACGACAAAGAGATTTGCCGGTAGTTTCAAGCGAAACCCTAACCTCTCTCTCCGAGATGCCGCAAATAAGCTGGGTGTATCATCTACAACCGTGCATCGAGCCAAAAAACGAGCCGGACTATCGATTTACAAGAAGGTAGTGACTCCAAATCGCGATGATAAACAAATACGACGGCCAAAGCGCGATCCCGGAGGCTGTACATGACGATGCTGACGAAGTTTGACTGCGTGGTAATGGACGACGAAACCTACGTCAAAGCCGACTACAAGCAGCTTCCGGGACAGGAGTTTTATACGGCAAAAGGAGGGGGGAAAGGTAGCAGATATTTTCAAGCACATAAAACTGTCAAAGTTCGCAAAGAAATATCTGGTTTGGCAAGCCATCTGTACCTGTGGCTTGAAAAGCAGCATTTTCATAGCTTCCGGGACTGTCAACCAAGAAATTTACGTGAAAGTGTGTTTGAATAAACGTCTGCTGCCTTTCCTGAAGAAACACGGTTGTTCCGTACTGTTTTGGCCGGATTTGGCATCTTGTCATTACGGTAAAAAGGCCATGGAGTGGTACGCCGCGAACAACGTGCAAGTGGTTCCCAAGGACAAGAATCCTCCCAAAACGCCAGAGCTCCGCCCAATTGAGAAATACTGTGCTATAGTCAAGCGGAACCTAAAGAAGACCAAAAAAACTGCTAAGGACGAGCAGCAGTTCAAGGCAAACTGGCTTTCTGCGGCGAAGAAGGTGGACAAGGTGGCTGTACAAAATCTGATGGCAGGTGTCAAGCGTGAGGCCCGGCAATTCGGATTTGGAAAAGCGAAAGCCTAACTGAATATTTTTCCTGAATTTTATACTAATTGAACTTGAAAAAGAAATTCAATTTATTTTTTTAAATAAACGATTTCACGGATTTACACGCGTTTTCCCTTGACCAAATTTTGACCGTATCACCCTTTATATAGCTTCCAAAAATTTTTATGAGTTCAGATGGTATCGGAAATGGTGGGCTACAGAACGCTGCAAGGTTTAGTAGTCTGTCCCGCTCGTTTAATTTAATTTAAATAATTTGAAATCATATAATACAGTTTCATTCATTTAAACTCAAAACATTGCATTGTCCTTTTCAAATATTTGCATTTACATTCGTTTTTGCAAACAATGACTCCATACATTTTCACAGATAATGGTTATTAGTTTTAGAATCAGGTGCAAACTAAAACAAATCTATTGGATTTCAAATATTTACTAAATTCGGTGGAGAGAACTTCAAACAACTGCGTCAGTATCGGAATTAAGCGTTAAAAGATAAATATAAAAATTGCTTACATTCCGTAAAAAAATACCAATTTAGTTGTGTTTGATGTAATACAAAAAAAAAAAAAAAAAACAAATATATAACAAAATAAAATAAAAACAGCATTGCTAACATTAATTAAATGCAGTTGTTTTGCAGCCTTCTGTGTGAGTGCATAATCTGGGGTGGATTCCAATGGTGCTGGCTACATGTTGTTTGACCGTATTAATTCAATTTTATTGCACTATAATCTGTACACTACTGTGCAATAAGGTATTGCTAGTTATTGTATATTTCTGCAATATCTAGAACCAAGCAAAAGTCCAACGCATTATCTTTTCCTACATCTATAAATATAAAAAAATCGAGTTAGGTATGTTTTTTGGTTGTTTGTATGTTCCGGGTAAGCTCCAAAACGGTTGAAACGATGACATTTTTAGAGAATGTAGAGGGTGATTATGCGATAATAGGGTACCTACTAGAGTTGTGCACGTGAGTAACTCACGACTGAAAAATCATATTCACGCACGATATTGTTTGGTAGGACTCAGGCTCACGAAAAGAAAATTTGTACTCACGCACGAAAACGACGTGACTCACGAAAAATACCGTGACTCACGACAAATATCGTGACTCACGAAACATATCGTGACTCACGAATAATTTTATGATTAATTTACCTTACCGAAGTGTCTGAAAACATGAGCATTATTAAAATCGAGAGTGTTATTAAACTCTTAACATCCCAGGTGTCACTAAAATTGTAATTGAATTTAACTCTTAAGCGTTTTATATTGGTGATCAGGAATATTTTCGTGGGTGTAATTCGTTACTCACGCACACTCACGAATATATTATTTTCGTGACTCACGCACGACATTTTGGTTTGTTTTGAGATGTTTGAGATGTTTCTGTTTGTGTGATATACTCTGTTATTAGTGTGTTACTTATTTAGAGTTTAATGCATGGGATTTCCAGAGTAGAGATAAACATATGAATTTTATGACACACACACAAAGACAAAGACAAAATCACTTAAGAAGAGATCAATGTTATCTATAATGGGTTTCTATTTGTATATGAGTAGGGAAATAAGTTTTGTGAGGATAGGTTAAGAAATATTTTGTAAGATAGCATGTAAGAATGAAAACAAGTATATACAGCAGTAAGTTCGGCCGGGGCGAATCTTAAATACCCACTACCATGAACCAAATATTAGGGATTCCTTTGAAATTTCAGGAGGGCTTGAGGACTTGAGGACACTTCCCGAAGATAAATTTAAAAATTTCACCTATGAGGACTATATCAGATTCTGGATTTATAAGAACCATTTTTGTTTGAGTTTTAGAGGAATCATTAACATCTCTTGTAAGGGTGCAAGAAAACTATAAAATAACGTCTTGATTTGAAAACTTAAATCTGTAGATTTTCACCCGAGAAGTAAAATCTGGAAATTTTACATTGAGTTTCAAGCAATTTTCATGATCAGTGCACCTTCTATACCCTCAAGAAGTGAAGTCGGTCTATATGGAGGCATTACCAAAAGGACCGATAAAAACTTAATCCGATACACGTTTTTGTGAGCCTAAAATACCAGAATATTTACAATTTCAAGCAAATCGGATAAAAACTACGCTTTCTAGAAACCCAAGGAGTTAAATCGGTAGATCGTTCTTATGGGGGCTATACTAAAATATGGACCGATATTCACCGTTTTCGGCACACCTCTTTATGGCCCGAAAATACCTCTAGATTTCCAATTTCAGGCAAATTGGATAAAAACTCCTGATTCTAGAAGCCCAAGAAGTAAAATCAGGATATCGGTCTATATGGGGGCTATATCAAAACATGGACTGATATGGTCCTAAAATACCTATAAATTTCCAATTTCAGGCAAATTGTATATAAACTACGGATTCTATAAACCCAAGATGTAAAATCGGGAGATCGGTCTATATGGGGGCTATACCAAAACATGGAACGATACGGACCATTTTCGGCACACTTTTTGATGCTCCTCAAGTACCTCTAGATTTTCAATTTCAGGCAAATTGGATAAAAACTACGGTTTCTATAAGCCCAAGACCCCAAATCGGGAGATCGGTTTATATGGGGACCATACCAAAACATGGACCGATGCTCACCCTTTTTGGCACACCTCTTTACGGTTCTAAAGTACTTCTCGATATCCCATTTCAGGTAAATTGGATAAAAACTGCGGTTTCTATAAGCCCAAGAAGTAAAATCGAGAGATCGGTCTATATGGGGGCTATACCCAAATATGGACCGATACTCACAATTTTTGGCACACGTATTTGTGGTCCTACAATACCTCTAGATTTCCAATTTCAGGTAAATTGAATAAAAACTGCGGTTTCTATAAGCCCAAGAAGTAAAATCGGGTGATCGGTCTATATGGGGGCTATACCAAAACATGAACCGATACTCACCATTTTTGGCACAACTCTTTATGGTCATAAAATACCTCTAGATTTAAAATTTCAGGCAAATTGGATAAAAAGTACGATTTCTATAAGCCCAAGACCCCAAATCGGGAGGTCGGTTTATATGGGGACTATATCAAAACCTGGACCGATATAGCCCATCTTCGAACTTGACCTGCCTGCAGACAAAAGTCGAGCTTGTGCAAAATTTCAGTACGATTGCTTCATTATTGAAGACTGTAGCGTGATTATAACAGACAGGCAGACAGACAGACGGACATCGTTATATCGTCTTAGAATTTCTCACTGATCAAGAATATATATACTTTATATAGTCGGAAATCGATATTTCGATGTGTTACAAACGGAATGACAAACTTATTATACCCCCGTCACCATTCTATGGTGGTGGGTATAAAAAAAAGCGGTAGAATTTTTTATAGATTTGTTGGTCCATCGAACCTTTAGAAAAACCAGCTGAAGAACTTTTAAAACTTTCTACAAAAAAAAGGAAGCTACAACGAGAAGAACGATCTAGCCAACTACAAAGCGGAAAAAGGAGCGAGGGAGAAAAATAACGAATAAAACAACGAAGAAGACAAAGAAGACGATTACGAAGAAGATAGCGAAGTCGATTACGAAGCCAATAACGAAGACGATAACGAAGGAGACAGCGAAGAAGACAACGAAGAAGACTACGAACAAGACTAAATACGAGATAAATAACGACAAAATGCCTAGCCGTGAAGAATTATATAAATCACAAGAAACAATCCTCAACGAATTAAGAGGAATTCTGAGCACAGCTGAAGGAAGAGGTTACCGTGTGCAGACGATACCAAGCACAATCCAAACGGTAGAGGAGCTATGGAGTAAATTCCAGGCAAATGATGAAGCACTCCGTGAAAAGGGCGAGAAATGCGAAAACGACGAATATTTTGTCTTGAAGGCGTTCGAGAACACGAAGACACTGAAGGAGAAATTAATGATGCTGGTAGGCAATGGCAAATTGGAAGAAAACGGAGATGCAGGTACAAGCCAACATCAGACAGCATTCAGTATGTCCAATATAGCATCGAATTTAATGATGGTGGACGAAGTGTCAAAAGAAAAAGAGAGAAGGAAAATGAGATCGCTCGAAAATGCGTTTAATGTTAATCTTGCCGTATTGCTTGCTATGGTGAAACAGGGATAAAAGATAAGTGACAAGTACTACTTACAGAAAAAGTATGACAGATTGGAAGATCAGATGCGGAGGCTCCCTGACATCCATACGGAAATGGTGAAAGAAGGAGATGTCAACGATTTTACGGAAGATCAATGGGAGCAAACAGTGGCTGATGTGAATGATGAACAGCGGTGAATAATGGAAGTATCAATGGCCTTAGGATCAAAGGAGAAGAAAGCCAACAAGTTAGAAAAAATAAGAATTCCAGAGTTCAGTGTTTGGGTTAAAAATTGCCTTGAAAGGAGACACATTGCAACTTATCCAAGACATGCTGTTGTCTAGTACCGGATACAATACAGCGTTAGAAACTTTGCAACAAAGGTACGACAACAGAAGGAACCTGTTCACCCATTATTTGATTAAGCTAGTCGATCAACCAAACATAAATACATCACCAACTTCCAGTATTAAGCAGCTACTGGATACATCGATAGAGTGCATTGAAGGAATCAAAGCGATGCATTTCATTTAATTGGGAGATGCATATCCAATTCTTGCGCATCTTATATTCCGAAAATTGGATATGGAAACACGTCTACAATACGAGCAGACGACGAAAAAGTCGACGGAAATTCATGAGATTAGTGAAATTCTAAAATTCCTGAATGCTGAAATCAGTGTGGACATTAAATGATGGGAGGAAAACAATGAAGTTATCAGGATTTGAAGCAGCAACAGCAAAGAACTACAAGAACCAAGTGAAGATATTGTAGAAAGCCGGGTCATAAAACATTCCAATTCAGGGGGTATGTCACTTTGACGGTTAAAAAAAGATTAGTATGGCTAAGCCAGAACGAGTTATGCAGTAATTGATTAAATCACAAAGCCTCAATAAGGTGTAGAAGCAAAATAAATTGCTATTCATGCAATAAGCGACACCACACTAGACTACATATAAATAAAACCGAATGTACCAGAGATAGCAGCGAAACGACTTTTGCGACAATGACTGAACCTCATCAAGTTTTAATTGCAACAGCACAGATACGTGTAAAATCTAATCAAAATGAATTCATAACTTTGAGAGCGTTGATCGATCCCTGCGCGCAAACCTCATTAATCAGTGAGGAAGCCGTACACATTCTACAACTCCCAAAACTAACTCCACAGGGACTTGGTGGAGTAATAGTCGGCAAAGCGAAATCTAAAGTGAAAATTGATGTCAAACCACGGTTCATGAGTTACTATGTTTTGAACAAAGAAGCAATCGTGCTTCCTAAACTGGTTTCCGTACAACAAGATCCCACGTGTGAGTACGATATTGATAATTGGGAATGTTACCCCTCTTGGGAATGTTATCACTCTTGCAGATCCAGACTTTGCGTCATCAGACAGAATAGATGTGTTGATGGTGAGTGACGTCTACCATGAAATTGTTCAAGAAGGTATTCTCAAAACAGATAAACTGCTGGCGCAGGAAACAAAGCTAGGATGGATATTATCTGGATCCATTTCAGCAAACGACCGCAGTGATGACAAAATTGTAGCCACCACTACGATAAAAAGAGATAAAAAATTTAAGGTATTACAGAAAAAGAAAACGTGGTAAGAGACAACGTTTGTGTGGAGAACTACGCATCAACTAAAACGAATGACCACCACTTTGTAAGACGTATATTCAAGAATCAAGAATTCAAGAAGGCTCAAATCAACGAGCAAGGACACGAGTCCTGATTATAAGGAAGAAGTGATGCAACAACACTGAACTCAAAGAAGAATACGATCCCTCTATAGATGACACATATTTCACAACACTTACCCTAAACGGTTTTTAGGGGACGATGCACATTCCACTTTGGGGCCGCGCATAATGTTTGTATTTCTCAAACATCATTTATCTTAAGCAAACACATGTTGCTCTCGAAGGAAAATCAGATATGTCAATAGCTGGGTAGAATCGTGGATATTACTTGAATATTGTTGATAACCTATCAATTGTGTTGAGATGTTTCTGTTTGTGTGATATACTCTGTTATTAGTGTGTTACTTATTTAGAGTTTAATGCATGGGATTTCCAGAGTAGAGATAAACATATGAATGTTATGACACACACACACAAAGACAAAGACAAAATCACTTGAGAAGAGATCAATGTTATCTATAATAGGTTTCTATTTGTATATGAGTTGGGAGATAAGTTGTTGTGAGGATAGGTTAAGAAATATTTTGTAAGATAGCATGTAAGAAGAAGCGAAGCGGTAGCGTTTTCTATACACTGTGAAACTTCAAAAAATTCTACTATTTACTTGAAATTTCAAGGAAGTTTACGGTTGTCTCTGGAAAAAACGCCTAATTTATTTTTCGATATTTGACCAGGGAAGGGGATGTCCATTTTTAAAACCATAGAATAAAATCTAAACTTCTCTGATTTACTTGAAACTTACAAAGAAAGTGGGAGAAGGTGAGAAATGAATATAGATTTTGTGAAAATTTAAGGTTTTCAAACTTTCTTGAAACTTCTCTGTTTTACATGAAATTTTCTTGAAACTTTAGAGAGGGGAACTTCTTCTTTGTCCGTTTTTTGTTAAGTATTGCAAGTTTTCTGATTTCCTAGCCCATTTTTGTAATATTCGAAATTTTTTCATATTTTCAAAAAAAGGCCGATTAAGTACGTATATAATTCAGTTTGACAAAATTTTCTATAGAAATAACATTTTGACAAAATTTTCTATAGAAATAAAAACTTGACAAAATTTTCTATAGAAATAAAATGTTGACAAAATTTTCTATGGAAGTAAAATGTTGACAAAATTTTATATAGAAATAAAATGTTGACAAAATGTTCTATAGAAATAAAATGTTGACAAAATTATCTATAGAAATAAAATGTTGACAAAATTTTCTACAGAAATAAATTTTTTACAAAATTTTCTATAGAAATAAAATTTTGACAAAATTTTCTATGGTAATAAAATGTTGACAAACATTGCTATAGAAATAAACTTTTTACAAAACTTTCTATAGAAATGAAATTTTGACAAAACTTTCTATAGTAATAAAATTTGACAATTTTTACATGGCTGTTAGAGGCCATATACTAACGAAATGTACCAAATTTCAACCGCATCGGATGACTTTTGCTCCTCCAAGAGGCTCCGGAGGTCAAATCTGGGGATCGGTTTATATGGGAGCTTTATATAATTATGGACCGATATGGACCAATTTTTGCATGGTTGTTAGAGACCATATACTAACACCGCGTACTAAATTTCAATTGGATCGGATGAATTTTGCTCATCCAAGAGGCTCCAGAGTTCAAATCTGGGGATCGGTTTATATGGGAGCTATATATAATTATGGACCGATATGGACCAATTTTTGCATGCTTGTTAGAGACCGTATACTAACATCAGGTACCCAATTTCAAACGGATCGGATGAATTTTGCCCCTCCAAGAGGCTCCGGAGGTCAAATCTGGGGATCGGTTTATATGGGAGCTATATATAATTATGGACCGATATGAACCAGTTTTTGCATGGTTGTTAGAGACCATATACTAACACCACGTACCAAATTTCAATCGGGTAGGATGAAGTTTGCTCCTCCAAGATGCTCCGGAGGTCAAATCTGGGGATCGGTTTATATGGGAGCTATATATATATTTATGGACCTATATGGACCAATTTTTGCATGGTTGTTAGAGACCGTATACTAACATCAGGTACCAAATTTCAACCGGATCGGATGAATTTTGCCCCTCCAAGAGGCTCCGGAGGTCAAATCTGGGAATCGGTTTATATGGGGGCTATATATAATTATGGACCGATATGGACCAATTTTTGCATGGTTGTTAGAGACCGTATACTTAGACCACGTACCAAATTTCAACCGGATCGGATGAATTTTGCTGCTCCGGAAGGCTCCGCAAGCCAAATTTGGGGATCGGTTTATATGGGGGCTATACGTAAACGTGGGCCGATATGGCCCATTTTCAATACCATCCGACATACATCAATAACAACTACTTGTGCCAAGTTTCAAGTCGATAGCTAGTTTCGTTCGGAAGTTAGCGTGATTTCGACAGACGGACGGACAGCCGGACAGACGGACAGACGGACAGACGGACGGACGGACGGACATGCTTAGATCGACTCAAAATTTCACCACGACCCAGAATATATATACTTTATGGGGTCTTAGAGCAATATTTCGATGTGCTACAAACGGAATGACAAAGTTAATATACCCCCATCCTATGGTAGAGGGTATAAAAATATAGGAAAGATTTAAATATGAAGCAATTTTAAGGAAACTTCACAAACTTTTATTTATGATTTATCGCTCGAGATATATGTATTAGAAGTTTAGGAAAATTAGAGTCATTTTTACAACTTTTCGACTAAGCAGTGGCGATTTTACAAGGAAAATGTTGGCATTTTGACCATTTTTGTCGAAATCAGAAAAACATATATATGGGACCTATATCTAAATCTGAACCGATTTCAAGCAAATATGACACGCATAGCTAATTCTACTCCCTGTGCACAATTTCAACTAAATCGGAGCAAAAAATTGGCCTCTGTGGTCATATAAGTGCAAATCGGGCGAACGATACATATGGGAGCTATATCTAAATCTGAACCGATTTCAATAAAATTTTTCACACTTGAATTTACTACTAATTATACTCCTAGTGCAAAATTTAAACCAAATGCGGCCAAAAATCTGGCTTCTGGGGCCATATAAGTCCATATCGGGCGAAAGATATATATGGGAGCTATATCTAAATCTAAACCGATTTCAATCGAATTTGGCACACATGCCTATACGACTAAGTGTTATGTATGTACAAAATTTCAAGCAAATCGGTATAAAACTCTGGCTGCTGGGTCCATATTAGTGCATATCGGGCGAAAGATATACATGGGAGCTATATCTAAATCTGAACCGATTTCTTCCAAAGGCGATTGGACTTAAATTGCGTCCTAGACTTTGATCACAAAAATGTGTTCACAGACAGACGGACGGACGGACGGACAGACGGACATGGTTATATCGACTCAGGGACCCACCCTGAGCATTATTGCCAAAGACACCATGTGTCTATCTCGTCTCATTCTGGGTGTTACAAACATATGCACTAACTTATAATACCCTGTTCCACAGTATGGCGCAGGGTATAATAAATGTTGATACGATCATTTTTTGAGTGGGGTATACACCCCAATTTTGATTTAGGTGAAATTCAAAAATACGGAATATTTCAACATCTAAATTTTGAAAAATATCGATATGTTATATTGTATATTTTTCTTACAAACGCAAGATGAAATATTTATCCAAGACTTATTTTCTTTTTGTGACGACAGTTCAATTTTAATTGTTTTATCCCCCAAAAGGGTCTCCTTAAGAATTACCATCCTAAAAGTTCAAAGTTTATAAATTTTTCCAAATTGCTGTTATCACTCTATAATATTATGACACATTCACTTTCTATCTGCATAAAGCAAAGCAATATCGACATAAATATCCCAAATCCCTTTTAATAAAAAAAAAACGAAACGAAAAGAAAAGAAAGTTTTGTAAATATTTCTAAATTGTCCATAAGAAATGCCTCTTTCTAAAATAATAATGAAGATGTGTTTCTTCTTTTTTTTCAATAGCTACTTGCTTCTGTTGTGCTGTTGCTGTTGCCAGTTTCAGCCTGTTCCAGTGATATTTTAATAACTCTTTTTGATATAAAGTTTTGTAGAAAGTTCTTTCTTCAGTTGCCGGTTCTTCTTTATAGCCTTTTAAAATGATTTGCATAATTTACTACGGGAAAATTCAGCTGTGCCTTGGTGAAGATAAAAAAAAATTTACATAGAGATTAAAATTTGGCCCCAGGACAATTTCTTCTTCAACCATTGAAGTTTATCTAAATAAACAGAAAAAAATACAATGTTATTTGATGTTGGTTCAGGCAAACGTTGAACTGATATGAAACCAAACATAAGCTAAGAAAATCTGAAAGCAGGGCCGACTAAACTTTAGCCTATGCCACTAGAAAACTATTAAAAATTTTACTGAAAAAAAAAACAATAATAATAACAAAGAATAATAAGAAAATAAAACAATTTTTTTAGTTATATCCCAAGCAAAAGGTGAACCGAAGATGAGCAAATCATATCTTAGATAATGCACGTCTACATCCCTACTGATAGAATCCAAATATCATTAGATAAAAAAATAAACTAATTTACAAAAACAACAAGTATATACGGCCGTAAGTTCGGCCAGGCCGAAGCTTATGTACCCTCCGCCATGGATTGTGTAGAAACTTCTTCTACACACTGCCATCCACAATCGAATTACGGTAAAGCGGTATCTTAAAACCTCCTAACACCGTCTTCTAAATTGTAAGTAAGTCCATACGTGGTATATATTAAATTAAAAAAGATCGATTAAATACGTATATAATTCAGTTTGACAAAATTTTCTATAGAAATAAAATTTTGACAAAATTTTAACAAAATTTTCTGTAGAAATAAAATTTTGACAAAATGTTTTATAGGAATAACATTTTTACAAAATTTTCTATAGAAATAAAATTTTTACAAAATTTTCTATAGAAATAAAATTTTGACAAAATTTTCTATAGAAATAAAGTTTTGACAATGTTTTCTATAGAAATTTTCTATAGAAATGCAATGTTTACAAAATTTTCTATAGGAATAAAATTTTGACAAAATTTTCTATAGAAATTAAATCTTGGTAGATTGTTTTTGGCTCGAGTGGCAACCATGATTATGAACCGATATGGACCAATTTTTGTGTGATTGGGGATCGGCGATATATAATTATAGACCAATATGGACCAATTCTGTCATGGTTGTTAGAGACCATATACTAACACCATGTTCCAAATTTCAACCGGATCAGAAGAAATTGGCTTCTCTTAGAGGCTCCGCAAGCCAAATCTGGGGATCGGTTTCTAATGGGGCTATATATAATTATGAACCGATGTGGACCAATTTTTGGATGGTTGTTAGAGACTATATACCAACACCATGTTCCAAATTTCAGCCGGATCGGATGAAATTTGCTTCTCTTTGAGGCTCCGCAAGCCAAATCTGGGGATCGGTTTATATAGGGGCTATATATAATTACGGACCGATGTGGACCAATTTTTGCATGGTTGTTAGTGATCATATACCAACACCATGAACCAAATTTCAACAGGATCGGATTAAATTTGCTTCTCTTTGAGCCTCCGCAAGCCAAATCTGGGGATCGGTTTATATGGGGGCTATATATAATTATGGACCGATGTGGACCAATTTTTGCATGGATGTTAGAGACCATATACCAACACCATGTACCAAATTTCAGCAGGATCGGATTAAATTTGCTTCTCTTTGAGGCTCCGCAAACCAAATCTGGGGATCGGTTTATATAGCGGCTATATATAATTATTGACCGATGTGGACCAATTTTTGCACGATTGTTAGAGACCATACACCAACACCATGTATCAAATTTCCGCCGGATCAGATGAAATTTGCTTCTTGTTGAGGCTCCGCAAGTCAAATCTGGGGATCGATTTATATGGGGGCTATATATAATTATGGACCGATGTGAACCAATGTTTGCATGGTTGTTAGAGACCGTATACCAACACCATGTACCAATTTTCAGCCAGATCGGACGAAATATGCTTCTCTTAGAGGATCCGGAAACCAAATCTGGGGGTCCGTTTATATGGGGGCTATACGTAAAAGTGATCCGATATGGCCCATTTTCAATACTGCCCGACCTATATCATTAGCAACAACTTGTTTCAAGTCGATAGCTTGTTTCGTTCGGAAGTTAGTGTGATTTCAACAGACGGACGGACGGACATGCTTAGATCGACTCAGAATTTCATACCCACCATCCTATGGTGGAGGGTATAAAAATGGTGATATTATCTCTTCATTGTCATTATTCATAGTAATTGCGACTTGTTCCATGATCCCATACAAAAATAAAATATTACTCTTGAAACGCATTTGAAGTGATCATATTCCTTCTGGGGTTGCGATGATGACCTCCTAGTTCGAGTGAAGTTTTGCCCATACGTTGACATTTTTAAGATTGTGGCTACTTCAGGACATGCAAGAAATCATAACAGGAGATCGGTCTATATGGGGCTATATCTTATTACTG
This sequence comes from Haematobia irritans, assembly GCF_050003625.1. Lineage (NCBI taxonomy): Eukaryota > Metazoa > Arthropoda > Insecta > Diptera > Muscidae > Haematobia > Haematobia irritans. The sequence goes on from NC_134400.1 coordinate 207,592,661, forward strand.
ACCGACATGGACCATTGAGTGTTTACTTAAAAACGAAAACGGTAAAATCACCTACCAAAGTGACACTAAGTAGATCGGGCAATAAATAAGCCTCAAGAGTTTATTCTAGAGGTCAGTCTATATGGGAACTAAATCTTTATATAGTACGAAAAGAAGTCTGTATTCAAGGACATATCTCAATTCATTGACTCGATTGATTCAGAGTTTTAGCACGTGTAAAAATTTATATATTCTATGTGTTCTATAAATCGAATGGCAAAGTGTGTATACCCCTCATTCTATGAGACATTCACAATGGGACAAATCAGGTAGCAGTTTGTAGGGATTTAGCCAATGTAGGGTTAGTTTAGGTATAGCGAGAAGCCGTTATTTTATGCTTACTTCAACTTTTCAACGAATACTCCCCGATTCTATGTTTAGCTTAAAGATAAGGGCCTCTTTTTTATAGCCGAGTTTGGCAATATTATTTGAGCATTTTATCTGTCCCAAGTGGGGTGCCTTTTTTTCTCAATTCATCATTGAATGGGCTCAATAATTCGACATAGTAGTTTATGTGAACCATACTTTGGAAGAAGGCGATATTCATCCCTATTTCGATCTATGGAACATTCTTTGCACCACTCAAGCCAACATTTATCGTAGGATATATTCCACAAAGTGAACGACTAGACAAGACTCTTCAAAATTTTCGAAACGGAAAAAGTTTAATATTCCAAATTCTCGAAACTCGACTTTTCCTAATTTTCTAAAACATGAAAATTCGAAAAAAATAACATTCTTCGATAAGACGACTCTCTATACTCTATAAAAGCTTTAAAAGTCGACTTTTCGAAAAATTCTAAAACTTAAGATTCTAACAAATTTAAACATTTTTCTAAAAGTCGATTCTCCATACTTTTAAATGTGTTCAAAATTTTCCAAATTTTTTTAAAAATCGAAAACCCGACTTTTCCAAATTTTCTAAAACAAATTTAAACATTTTTCGAAAGGTCGATTCTCAATGCTTTTAAAAGTTTTTAAAGCCGACTTTTCAAATTTTCTAAAATTTGAGAATTCGAGCAAATTTAAAAAAAGTTTCGATACGAGTATTCTTCATGCCTTTAAAAGTTTAAAAGTCGACTTTTAAAATCTACCAAATTTTATCATTTATTGATATGTCGATTCTCTATACTTTTAAAAATTTTAAAAGTTTACATTTTAGAATTTTGCAAAATGTTTACCTTTTGATTCGGACTACGATCCCCTTATTAATACGTAATAATGTACATTATACGCACTTAAAATCCCTGTGTTCAAATAAAGAGATTGAGTCAAACATCATTACTGTATTTTAAGGGGTGAACAAACAGACATAAGCATATCATTAGGGCCAGAAATATTTTTTGATCTGTTACAATACCATTGACAAATTTATTATATAGCTCATCTGATAGCCGGTACTTGAAATTGAAGAGCAATATCTAAGAAGCATCTTGTCTACGGACTCGAATAAGAAAGTTATAGCAACTGTTTCCTACCACAATCAGTTTGCAAAGCTTTACCTTCATGTTATGGATTTAGTTGGAGCATAAAAATAAGCTTAGTGACTTCTTTTCGTTGGCCATTTGCATAATTTAGGTGAAAAGTGAATTTACCTTAAAACACAGCAAACCCCCCAGTGATATTGGTGAGTCGACCTTTTGCATTAGGCAAAGTTAGATTTGGCTGAAAGTAGACAGAAGAAAAAAATTTGAACTCTTAAATGGGACTCTTAAATGGGTAAATGTCAGCAAATGCACATCAGGTGACAAATTTCCATGGATGACTTATAATCTGTGATGAAATGACTCAAAAAAATATATATAATTTCAATGTATTTGAAATGACACTTGCTTGCGTTAAATTTGTGACGTTGGGGAAATTGGAGAATGTAAATGTGTTCAATGGGGCTTAACTCTTTATGAAGAAATCTATTCGGGATTAGTGCTAAATATTTTAGCAGTATATACTTTCAGTAATAACATACTAATCACCATTCCCTAATAGGAGATCATTATAATAATGGGCGAGGTAATATTACATAGTTGCTGTTCGATTTGTATTACTTGAAATAGAATGATAAACATTTTAAATAAAACAATATATAAAAAAAAACAAGTGAGTAAAGTAGAAAGTCGGGCGGGGCCGACTATATCATACCCTAAACCACCCCTAGTGAATTAGTAAACATAAGCATTTATGGGGTATCATTGGTATAGGGTTTGGAGAACATAAAGGGGGTACATGTTTATGTGTGTCTTGTCGCAATCTGAGCAGAAATGTCTAATATTAGGAGCTATAGTTTATTTTGCACCAAAAGAGTTAGTATGCCACTAATATTGAGTACATTATTAAACAAGTATATACGGCCGTAAGTTCGGCCAGGCCGAATCTTATGTACCCTCCACCATGGATTGCGTAGGAACTTCTACTAAAGGCTGTCATCCACAATCGAATTACTTGGGTTGCGATAACACTTGCCGATGGCAAGGTATCGTAAAACTTTTTAATACTGTCTTCTAAATTGTAAGTTAGTCCATAAGGGGTATATATTAAACAAAAAAAAAACCGATTAAGTACGTATATAATTCAGTTTGACAAAATTTTCTATAGAAATAAAATTTTGACAAAATTTTCTAAAGAAATAAAAACTTGACAAAATTTTCTATAGAAATAAAATGTTGACAAAATTTTCTATGGAAGTAAAATGTTGACAAAATTTTGTATAGAAATAAAATGTTGACAAAATGTTCTATAGAAATAAAATGTTGACAAAATTATCTATAGAAATAAAATGTTGACAAAATTTTCTACAGAAATAAATTTTTTACAAAATTTTCTATAGAAATAAAATTTTGACAAAATTTTCTATGGTAATAAAATGTTGACAAACATTGCTATAGAAATAAACTTTTTACAAAACTTTCTACAGAAATGAAATTTTGACAAAACTTTCTATAGTAATAAAATTTGACAATTTTTACATGGCTGTTAGAGGCCATATACTAACGAAATGTACCAAATTTCAACCGCATCGGATGACTTTTGCTCCTCCAAGAGGCTCCGGAGGTCAAATCTGGGGATCGGTTTATATGGGAGCTTTATATAATTATGGACCGATATGGACCAATTTTTGCATGGTTGTTAGAGACCATATACTAACACCGCGTACTAAATTTCAATTGGATCGGATGAATTTTGCTCATCCAAGAGGCTCCAGAGTTCAAATCTGGGGATCGGTTTATATGGGAGCTATATATAATTATGGACCGATATGGACCAATTTTTGCATGCTTGTTAGAGACCGTATACTAACATCAGGTACCCAATTTCAAACGGATCGGATGAATTTTGCCCCTCCAAGAGGCTCCGGAGGTCAAATCTGGGGATCGGTTTATATGGGAGCTATATATAATTATGGACCGATATGGACCAGTTCTTGCATGGTTGTTAGAGACCATATACTAACACCACGTACCAAATTTCAATCGGGTAGGATGAAGTTTGCTCCTCCAAAAGGCTCCGGAGGTCAAATCTGGGGATCGGTTTATATGGGAGCTATATATATTTATGGACCTATATGGACCAATATTTGCATGGTTGTTAGAGACCGTATACTAACATCAGGTACCAAATTTCAACCGGATCGGATGAATTTTGCCCCTCCAAGAGGCTCCGGAGGTCAAATCTATGAATCGGTTTATATGGGGGCTATATATAATTATGGACCGATATGGACCAATTTTTGCATGGTTGTTAGAGACCGTATACTTAGACCACGTACCAAATTTCAACCGGATCGGATGAATTTTGCTGCTCCGGAAGGCTCCGCAAGCCAAATTTGGGGATCGGTTTATATGGGGGCTATACGTAAACGTGGGCCGATATGGCCCGTTTTCAATACCATCCGACCTACATCAATAAAAACTACTTGTGCCAAGTTTCAAGTCGATAGCTAGTTTCGTTCGGAAGTTAGCGTGATTTCCACAGACGGACGGACAGCCGGACAGACGGACAGACGGACGGACGGACGGACGGACGGACATGCTTAGATCGACTCAGAATTTCACCACGACCCAGAATATATATACTTTATGGGGTCTTAGAGCAATATTTCGATGTGTTACAAACGGAATGACAAAGTTAATATACCCCCATCCTATGGTGGAGGGTATAAAAAGAGAAAATCGTTAAATTAGTGTGAGTAATAAATACAAATTTGTAAAAATCGAGCAATATTCTTATGTAAGAGCTACAAGTACGTATAAGTACGATCGGCTAGTACATCAAAATTTGAGTAACATTGGTTAATAAATAAGAGTACTATGGCCAAATTTGGGAAAATCGAGCGATGCATATATATGGAAGCTATATCTAAATCTGAACCAATTTGCACAATATTTTGCGGGTTCGATTAATACCACAAAAGGTTACCTTGTGCAAGATTTGAGTAAGATCAGTTACGAAATGAGGCCTGTATGGTCAAACATAAGGTTATAAGGGCGAATTTTTCAAAATCGGGCGATACATATATGGGAGCTATATCTAAATTTGAACCGATTTCGATGAAATTTTGCACATATAGTTAGTACTATAGAGGACTGGATCTAGCCAACTTTGAGTAAGATCGGTTAATAAATAAGGCTTCTATGGCCTCTTTGACTGTTGTGCAGTTCGGTTGTTTATTATGGATGGTGCTCAGCCCAAGACATTGTGTGCAAAGTGTTTCAATCCGTTTAATTCAGAAAAGCACGTAAAATGTAAACTTTGCAATGGAAAGTTTCACTACTACTGCTCAGGAGTTGCTGAATTAAGTGTTTTCGAATGCATGAAGAAAAACAGGCATATTGTTTATAATTGCGATGTCTGTGTCCATACTGCAAATGACATTGTTGCTAAATTAGCAAATCTCTCACATGAAGTTAAAGAAATGAAAATGATGTTATCTACATTTATAAATCTCTCAACAAATGCCAACAAAACGGGATATACGTCATTGGAATCTCTCCCAGTTAATACTGGTTTGGCTCCTAATACAGATACCTCGGCAAACAACTCTTCGCATGCTAATGGGCTCTCTACAAGTATCTCTCATGGTGTGGTGGTGCTGCCAAGTTTACCTGTTGCTGCTTGTTCTAGGGGTAATGATATTTCAAGTGAGCTTGATGTTTCTACTCTTAATGTTAATCATGTGCACGAGAACAACAACACTGAAGATGGTTCTTCGCGCCAGAGTACTGCTGTTTCGGCTGCTCTCTCCAGCTGTACGAATGTCATAACGACTCATACAGATGACAATTGCAACCAAATAAATAATATTGCTAGTGAAAATGAAAAGGCAAAGGCAAAGCGAAAGCAAAAGCAAAAGCAAAATAATGCCATTATTGGAGTTGATGCTAATGATGAACTTGATGTAGTGTCTTGGAAAAAATGGGTTCACTTGTCTTCTTTTAAACCAACTGTAACTGAGGATCAAATTGTTTCTTATGTTGAGAAACACATGAATATATCTAAAAATGATTTGTTGTGCTATAAATTGGTAAAGAGAGATGCAAATTTACAGCTTATGAAAAGTATTAACTTCAAGTTGGGTGTCTCCCAAGAATTTTATAAAGATTTATTTAAACCAGCTGTTTGGCCGTCTAATGTGAAAGTGCGTCCATTTCATAATTTTCTAAAAGGCCCTCAGAACCAAGAGCTAACGTAAATGATACTAGCGCTCATCGTTCAATTTCTTTTTATTATCAAAATTTGTCCGGTATGAGAACAAAATCATCTAGTGTATTTATGCTAACTTCTCAGATGGATTTCGACGTTTTTGTGTTTGTTGAGACCTGGCTAAATGGAGACTTCTATGATGGCGAATTTTTTAATACGGATATATATAATGTCTTTCGAAAAGATCGTGATTCTTTTAAAACTGGACTTTCCCGTGGGGGAGGTGTATTAATAGCTGTTAACAGAAATTTAAAGCCTATGTTAGTACAACTGCCCAATAGTGACTCACTCTTGGACCAACTGTGTGTTCGGATTACTGGTAGTGCTGGTTTCTTGTTCATATTTGCATCATATATTCCACCCAATAGTAAGGTTGATCTTTACAATGCCCATGTACAAAATATTATTGAATTATGTCCGCAAAATGATGTTGATGCATGTATTATTCTAGGCGATTTTAATTTAAATAATTTAATTTGGTCGAATAGCAATTTTTGTAACTACTTGTATGCAAATAATGTCAACAAAGAATATGAAATCAATTTTATTGATGCGCTTTCGGGTTTGGATTTAGTTCAAATTAATTCATATGCAAATGATTTGAATAGGTTTTTAGATCTTATTTTTATTTCTAAAAATTTGAATTTTTTAATTGATAAATACTCATATCCAATAAGTTCTCCAGGATTGCATCATGTGACATTAAGCATTAAATTAGAATTTTATTATTTTCCTAAAGCTAATGATGTTACTGATAAGTTGGATTTTAATCACTGTAATTTCGATTTACTTAATGAGCTCATTTCTCGTATTAGTTGGATTGATTTATTTTATGGTAAATCTCTTCAAGATTGCTTTAATATTTTCGTTCAGCATATAAATAGTATTTGTTTTGCGAATATTCCACGCTTAAGGCCCAAGGTATACAAACTACCTTGGTATACACAAGGTTTAAAGAAATTAAAAAACAAAAGAAATAAATATCATAAAATGTATAGGAATAATAATTCTGCCGAAAACAAACGAATGTATGAACATTTTTCAAGAGAATTTTCTCATCTAAATAAATTTCTTTATAAGCAGTATGTGCTTAGCTTTGAAAGAAGAATATGTGATAATCCTAAGTCTTTTTGGAATTACATTAATTCTAAGAAAAGTTCTAGTGATTACCCTTCTGTAATGTTTCTTGGTGATAAGAGAGCTGTGACTCCCAAAGACCAAGTAGATTTGTTTGCTGACTATTTTTTCTCCAATTTTCAGTGTATTAATGATGGAATTGATGAGAGTGTTTTAAATAGTGTAAACCATATTATCGATTGGGGTCATTTAGCTATATGTGAGAGCGATGTAATATCTGGTTTGTCTGATCTTTCTGAGAATACTAAGCCCGATAATGATGGCCTTTGTAGCCTACTGCTAAAGAAATGTAGTATGTCTGTTTGTCAGCCATTGGCTTACATTTTTAACTTGTCACTTAAATTAGGTAAATTTTTAGATTGCTGGAAATACTCGTCCATTACTCCAATTCATAAATCTGGCTCGAAGAGTGATATTAGCAATTATAGACCGATTTCTAAACTCTCAAATGTTTCAAAATTGTTTGAACATATTGTTTACAAATATTTTTTTGCGACTGTTGTTCCTTTTTTATCGGAAACGCAGCATGGTTTTATTAAAAAATGTTCAACTGTAACCAATCTTTTGAGTTTTACAAATTATTGTATTTCAAAATTCGAAAAGGGGTGGCAAGTTGACACCATCTATTTCGATCTTTCTAAGGCTTTTGACCGAGTGTCTCATTCCATTATTTTGCTAAAATTGTTTAAGATGGGGGTACATTCAAGCATTCTTAATTGGTTTGATTCATACCTTAAGAACAGAAGTTGTTATGTTTCTATTGGGAATTTTCATTCTAAGCCTTATTATGCTCCCTCTGGTGTTCCCCAGGGTAGTATTTTGGGCCCACTTCTTTTTGTTTTATTCATTGATGATATCAGTTCTTGTTTTCGTTTTGGAAATGTTCTTTTGTATGCGGACGATTTGAAGGTTTTTTCGGCCATTAATTGCAGTAATCACATATCTCAACTTCAGGACGATATTAATCGCCTATATAGTTGGTGTGAAATGAATCGCTTGAAACTGAATATTGGAAAATGCTCGTACATTCGTTTTTCTAGGCGTCTCTTGACCATTGAATCAGAGTATAGTATTAATAACATTTTATTACGCAGAGTTGAAAGTACTTTGGACTTGGGGGTGGTTTTTGATTCGAAGTTCACGTTTAACTTGCACATTGATTACATTGTTCCTAAGTCATATTCTCTCTTAGCTTTCGTTATGAGAAATGCTAAAGATTTCACAAATCCGTACACACTGAAATTGCTATATATTTCTTTTGTTCGGTCTAGGCTTGAATATGCTTCCATGGTTTGGAATCCTTTCTATTCGGTTCATGTTAACCGCATTGAAAGAATTCAAAAGAAATTTTTGAAGGCTTGTCTTGCTTCTCTTAATTTTCAATCACCTTTACCTTCATATGAATCTCGGTGCAAACTTATTCATCTAGATACATTGGTCAATAATCGGTCTCGTTGTTCTGTTTTATTTATATTTAAGCTAGTGTCTGGTTTAATAGATTCTTCTTTTCTTTTAAGTCTTATAAAATTTAAGGTACCTATTCATATTCTTAGATATGAGGAAACTTTTTATATCTCTACTCATACTACAAACTATTCCAGAAATGAGCCAATTACGCGTTCGCTTTTTGAATATAATGCTGTAAATGCTAAACTTAATTTAGACTTATCAATGTCTTTGAAAAAATTTAATGAAGTACTAGAATCTTACTACTTTTAGTTTACGAGCTAGTCTGTAAGGATTTTTTTGTATATCCATAGACTTAAATAAATAAATAAATTTGGGAAACTCGGGCTATACATATTTCGATGATTTTTTGCACATATAGTTAGTGCTATAGAAGATTATATTCAGCCAACTTTGAGTAAGATCGGTTGATAAATAAAGGTTTTTGGCCAAATTTTGGAAAATCGGGCGATACATATATATGAGAGCTATATCTAAATCTGAACCGATTTGGATGAAATTTTGCAGACTTGAAGGGCGATGGAAAAGATTACCTTTTGCCAAATTTGGTGAAGATCCGTTTGAAAAAACGCGCAACGTGACCCCTTTGTCGAAATCGGGCGATACATATATATGGGAGCTATATCTAAATTTGATCCGATTTCTTCCAAATTCAATAGCGTTCGTCCTTGTGCCCAAAAAACTCCCTGTACCAAATTTCATCAAAATCGGTTTATAATTGCGACCGGAATCCTGTGAACAACAAATACATGGACAGACGGACGGACGGACGGACGGACACCAAGCGCTAGATCGACTCAGGAGGTGATTCTGAATCGATCAGTATATATTTTATGGGGTCTAAAATCAATATTTCTGGTAGGCACATTTTTTGGCCGATCAAACTTATTATACCCTCACCACTATGTGGTTTAGGGTATAAAAATGGGTTAAGATGCAGATCGACAGATAAATCAAAAACACATAGTTTACCAAAAAATATATATATTAACTATCTGTTTTTATCTCTGTTTGGTAATTATGTGTAAAAGTGCTAAGTCAGCACCTGTTACAATACACGTGCTAAATCAAATTTAAGGTTGAGTAGGCTTTGCTAAAAAAATTTTAATAGCAATTTTTTGTATGCGATTTTCCGGAAAGTTTACTGTTTGTATTGAAAGCATTTATGGTAACTACTTTTACAGTTTTTCGAAAATACACTGAAAAAACAGTGAACCTACCAGGGAGAAAACTTTCGGTTAATTTTAGAAAATTTTTAATATTTGTAGAAAATTTTAACTAAACAGTATTACAAACGTTGGCATCACGCCGATGTCATAAAAATAAGTTAATATTTTTCGACAAATTCAAGAAAATTTATTAGACATAACTAAGTTTTTTCACTTGTTAAGAAAATTTTGTAGTGTGAAAGAAAAAACTTGGAGTTCAAAATTGCAAAAATGTCTTTAGTGACATACGAAGTTCATGATGGACGCATTTTTGATAAAATTTACCAATTTAAAGAAATTCTGAACTATTTTGTGGAAGACACGAATTTAGTTAATCTTTATGCTTCATTTGTGTATATTTTTTCCTCGAGTTTAGTTAATTTAACTGACGTACGCAAAAAATTATTAGAGTAAAGGAAACTTTCTCCAAACATAATAATTCCAAGAACTAAAATAAAGTTAAATTGGCTTTAGTGAAAGAGAGAGAGTTCACTTTTATTTTTTGAGTGTAGGTTTATTTCACAATTTATTAAGTTTTTTGTCTCTCCTGTAAAATTTCAAAAATTTGAATTAGCACTTTTACAATTTAAGCTAACGTTATATAGTCTGCTTTACTGTCTAAGACCTCCTCGCAATTCGCTGCCAACTTGTTGATGTCGTTTTCCCAAAAGTTGTCAAAGAAATTGTTGATCCAAACATTTATGTTATATTCGTCATCGCAGGTAATACTCCTATTTAGGTGTGATAGAGAGCGTAAAAGCAGATAGCCTGTAGGTGCAAGATCCGGAGAGTATGGTGAATGCTGAAAAACGTCTCATTAGTTCCATTGAAGAGCTATTTGAGGGGAAGGAGGTATTCCCTTCCATTTGTAATACATCAACTATAATGAAAATGGACCAAACAAGAATATATTGGGTTGTAGCATAAGTTCAGAGCGAAACAAAAATTTATTTGACAAAAAAACAATAATCATATTAAATCCAGAAGCCAGAGTTTTATCCCGAATTGCTTGAAATTTTGCACGAGGACTACAATTGGTAGTATAGTCGAGTGTGCAAAATTTGGTTGAAATCGGTTCAGATTAAGATATAGCTCCCATATATATCTTTTGCCCGATATAGACTTATATGGCCCCAGAAGCCAGAGTTTCGGCCCAATTTGGTTGAAATTTTGCACATGGAGTACAATTAGTAGTGTAGTCAAGTGTTAGGTTAGGTGGCAGCCCGATGTATCAGGCTCACTTAGACTATTCAGTCCATTGTGATACCACATTGGTGAACTTCTCTCTTATCACTGAGTGCTGCCCGATTCCATGTTAAGCTCAATGACAAGGGACCTCCTTTTTATAGCCGAGTCCGAACGGCTTTCCACATTGCAGTGAAACCACTTAGAGAAGCTTTGAAACCCTCAGAAATGTCACCAGCATTACTGAGGTGGATAATCCAACGCTGAAAAACTTTTTGGTGTTCGGTCGAAGCAGGAATCGAACCCACGACCTTATGTATGCAAGGCGGGCATGCTAACCATTGCACCACGGTGCATTGCGATTTCAATCAAATTTAGTCAAGTGTGCTAAATTTGATTGAAATCGGTTCAGATTTAGATATAGCTCCCATATATAGCTTTCGCCCGATTTACACTCATATGACCACAGAGGCCAATTTTTAACTCCGATTTAGTTGAAATTTTGCACAGGGAGTACAATTAGCATTGTTGCTATGCGTGCCAAATTTGGTTGAAATCGGTTCAGATTTAGGTATAGCTCCCATATATATGTTTTTCTGATTTCGACAAAAATGGTCAAAATACCAACATTTTCCTTGTAAAATCGTCTCTGCTTAGTCCAAAAGTTGTAAAAATTACTCTCATTTTCCTAAACTTCTAATACATATATAGCGAGCGATAAATCATAAATAAACTTTTGCGAAGTTTTCTTAAAATTGCTCCAGATTTAAATGTTTCCCATATTTATACCATTCACCACTACTGTGGTACATGGTATAATAAGTTTGTGCATTTGTATGTAACGCCAAGAAGGAGTAATCATAGACCAACCTTTTAGTATACGGATCGGCTTAGAATTAAATTCTGAGTCGATTTAGCGATGTCCGTCTGTCTGTCTGTCTGTTGGTGTATTTTTGTGTGCAAAGTACAGCTCGCAGTTTTAGTCCGATTGTCCTAAAATTTGGTACAGGGTCCTGTTTCGGCTCAAGGACGATCCCTGTTGATTTTGGAAAAAATCGGTTCAGATTTAGGTATAGCTGCCATATATATTTTTCACCGATCTGGTCATAATTGGCGTGTATATTAACCGATCTTCCTAAAATTCCGTACATCCGAATATTTTATGAGTCTCGAAAAACATGCAAAATATCAGCCAAATCGGTTCAGAGTTAGATATAGCTACCATATATATCTTTCGCCAGATATGCACTTGTAATGATCCAGAAACCAGAGCTTTATCCCGATTTGCTTGAAATTTTGCACGAGGAGTACAATTGGTAGTCGAGTGTGCAAAATTTGATTGGAATCGGTTCAGATTTAGATATAGCTCCCATATATATATCTTTTGCCCGATATGGACTTATATGGCCCCAGAAGCCAGAGTTTAGGCCCAATTTGGTTGAAATTTTGCACATGGAGTACAATTAGTAGTGTAGTCAAGTGTGCTAAATTTTATTGAAATCGGTTCAGATTTAGATATAGCTCCCATATATATCTTTCGCCCGATATTGACTAATATGGTCCTAGAAGCCAGAGTTTTGGCCCAATTTGGTTGAAATTTTGCACTAGGAATACAATTGTAGTGCCGCTAAGTTGAAACCGGTTTAGATTTATATATAGCTCCCATGTATAGCTTTCGCCCGATTTACACTCATTTGCCCACAGAGGCCAATTTTTTGCTCCGATTTAGTTGAAATTTTGCATAGGGAGTAGACTTAGCATTGTCGCCATGCGTGCCAAATTTGGTTGAAATTGGTTCAGATTTAGATATATCTCCCATATATAGCTTTCGCCCGATTTACACTCATATGACCGCAGAGGCCAATTTTTAACTCCGATTTAGTTGAAATTTTGCATAGGGAGTAGAATTAGCATTGTCGCCATGCGTGCTAAATTTGGTTGAAATCGGTTCAGATTTAGATATATATCCCCCATATATAGCTTTCGCCCGATTTACACTCATATGACCACAGAGGCCAATTTTTAACTCCGATTTAGTTGAAATTTTGCACAGAAAGTAGAATTAGCATTGTTGCTATGCGTGCCAAATTTGGTTGAAATCGGTTCAGATTTAGATATAGCTCCCATATATATGTTTTTCTGATTTCGACAAAAATGGTGAAAATACCAACATTTTCCTTGTAAAATCGCCACTGCTTAGTCGAAAAGTTGTAAAAATTACTAATTTTCCTAAACTTCTAATACATATATATCGAGCGATAAATCATAAATAAACTTTTGCGAAGTTTCCTTAAAATTGCTTCAGATTTAAATGTTTCACATATTTATACCCTTCACCACTACTGTGGTACAGGGTATAATCTACAAAGTGGTGCAGGGTATAATATAGTCGGCCTCGCCCGACTTTAGACTTTCCTTACTTGTTTTTACTAATATTGTGTTCCACCCTAGTGCATTAGCCGGCTTAAATTTTGAGTCTACAGATTTTGTAGAAATCTATCAAATTCTGTCCAGATCGAATGATATTTAAATATATGTATTAGGGACAAACCTTTATATATAGCCCCCAACATATTTGACAGATGTGATATGGTATCGAAAATTTAGATCTACAAAGTGGTGCAGGGTATAATATAATCGGCCCCGCCCGGCTTTAGACTTTCCTTACTTGTTTATTATGCCCAAATTTCAAAATTCTTTAGTCTTTTCAATGCTACCTGGAGGAGTTTTTCATCGTGATCTTCAAGTCTATATGGATCTGTTTTCTTATGCAGCTATTTTATATATAGAAATTGGGATTTTATTTCTTGAGTATCTATAAGCCACCATATTTATTCATAAAAATGTGTCTTCAAAATATGATTTACGAAACACCACATCGTCTTTAAAAACGAAACACAGCTATATCAATGTATGTTCACAGTTACGCCAGAAAGAATATTCTTACACTATTATCCTGTTTTTCGTTTTCATTGATTTTCTTCCTCTGATCTCATCTAAAGTAATACATCTTCAGTATGTAGCATGAAGCTGCATCGCTTATTTTACCATTTTCTCCAATATATCTTTTCATACATATTGGAAAATGGATGTGCATCTATATGCACACCCATAAAAGTACAATAATGCTGAGAAGAAAATTTACATAAAACTTCATGCGAATGGCCATTATTCATGTAAGGACACCCATACTGGCACTTCAAAAAGAAACGTACAACCACTGCAGTTGTAACTTTAAAATTTACGACAATTCACATATAAGTATGGATCTGTATATAGCAGTTATAGAAAATGCACAGTGTTCCGCTTTCAATACATATAAAATTCTAAGAAATGATATAGAGATTTTGTAAGATTTTCAGAAATAGATTTGATAGACATTTGATATATTTGGCAGTGTCTTGATTCGATTTACCGCTGTCCGTCCATGCGCTTGTTCACATATATGTAAGGATCTGTAGATATCAGTTATACAAACTGCATAGTGTTCGGTATCAAATTTGTGTAATATGTTTGGCAATGCGCTGAGTTGATTAAGTGATGTCCGTCAATCCATGTGTTTTTCTGTCTGTGTATAAATTTTTCGTATCAAAGCCTACGTCGTAGTTGATTTAGTAATGTCCTCCATGTGTCTTTTTAATCTTTGTACACAGAAAAAAATTTACGTAGCTAAACTAACGCTAAATTTAACTTATTTTTATTGGAAAACATTTATTTGCTAGTAGTTCAATTTTATTATTGTTATCGAAATTTTCCACAGCTGAATGAAATCTTACTTTTTCTAAGTATGTCTCAAAAATTTTATGAACTAAACGTGGGTATAAAGTTCAATGAACGTACACATAAGTTCAATATGAACTAAAACAAAAGAAGATTTTCGTACGATTCCCAAAAATAGTAAGAATGAACTACTGTATGGTTAAAATGGTAATGATTTGGCGTCAATGATTTTCTTCTATACTTTTAGTTAATTTTTTTCTTCTATGAGAGAATGTAATTTCGTGAACTACAGTTAAAAAGTACAACAGGGCATAAAAATTTCGTGGTTTTAACAACGCTTTGTGGAAATCTCAAAATGTGGAATAAAATTTAGTTCAACTTTCGTGCGAGGTAGTTCATTCTTCCTATAAAACAATTCACTTTTTTTCGGTGTATACGTTTTAAGAACCAAACGATATGTCACAGTTTTAAAGCAACCGACTTGCAAATTAGTACACGGCCCCGTGTTTTAGCCAGAATCGATTTTGGTAGAAATCGATCTAGGTATTTTTTGTCTTTTTATACATATTAACAATCAAACAATATATCACAGTTTTAGTCCAGCCAATTTGAAAATTGGTCCACAGTCTCTTTTTAGGTCAGAATTGATTTTGCTGGAAATCGATCTAGATTTATATATAGCACCTAAAAATCTCCTTCACTATGGTGGCTGATATGTAATACAACAAAGTAAAGCGCTATATTTTTTAATTTTTGTGTTCAAAAACAAAAAATTTCAAAAATAACATAACCATGCAAAAATTTAGAATTTGTTCAGATTTGTTCGAATTGGCTACTTTTGACACAAAATATGGCCTCAACGCGACCAACAAATGCAGCAGAAAAATGGATCTGCTGTATTTTCGCACATTCCACTCGAAGTACCGTCGTGGCATTATCGAGACTGCTATTTTTATACCTTCCACCATAGGATGGGGGTATATTAACTTTGTCATTCCGTTTGCAACACATCGAAATATTGCTCGTGGTGAAATTCTGAGTCGATCTGAGCATGTCCGTCCGTCCGTCCGTCCGTCCGTCCGTCTGTTGAAATCACGCTAACTTCCGAACGAAACAAGCTATCGACTTGAAACTTGGCACAAGTAGTTCTTATTGATGTAGGTCAGATGGTATTGCAAATGGGCCATATCGGTCCACTTTTACGTATAGCCCCCATATAAACGGACCCCCAAATTTGGCTTGCGAATCCTCTAAGGGAAGCAAATTTCTTCCGATCCGGCTGAAATTTGGTACATGGTGTTAGTATATGGTCTCTAACAACTGTGCAAAAATTGGTCCACATCGGTTCATAATTATATATAGCCCCCATGTAAACCGATCCCACGATTTGGTTTGCGGAGTCTCTAAGAAAAGCAAATTTCATCCGATCCGTCTGAAATTTGGTACATAGGGTAAGTATATGGTCTCTAACAACTGTGCACAAATTGGTTCACATCGGTCAATAATTGTATATAGCACCGATATAAACCGATCCTCCGATTTGGCTTGCGGAGCCTCTAAGAGAAGCAAATTTCATCCAATCCGGCTGAAATTTGGTACATGGTGTAAGCATATGGTCTCTACACGCAAAGAAAAAAAAAAACGTGTACCAAAAACGTTTTTCTTTTGTTAGAGTTTTTTGAATTGCTTCGAAAATTTTAAACTTTTATCACCAAAAAACTTCGTTTGTTACAAAATTTTTATTTTTTCAATAAAAAAAAAGTTATTTTTGAAACAACAACACAACCCATTTCGTTTATATCCAACACTGTTCTTTTCTGACTTTAGGTCTTTAATAAGACACATTTTACAGTTCAAAATTTAATATACTACAATGTAATGTTGAACATTTTTTCGGAATCTTCCGAACATATCTGGAATATATGTTAAAAAAAAAACTTTGGTCGAAGCAGGGTTCGAACCCACGACCCTTGGCATGCAAGTCGGACATAGCAACCACTGCTCCACGGTGCCAAACTAAATGTTTGTTTGAGTTAAATAAACTTTGTTTATTCGGTTCGTGGGCGCCGCAAGCTATGCTATATAAATATAACTTATATGGATATTTATCTATTGATGACCATAACAGGTACATAGCTCAGTGGTTAGTGTGTTGGCTTACAAAGTGCATGGTCCGCGGTTCGATTCTCCGTCCAGGCGAAAGGTAAAAAAAATTAAAAAATTTATAAAATCGTATAATTCCTTCTACATTGTTGGTATTACAGGAAAAGGTGTTAAGAACTAAAAAACCTCGTGGATGTGAGAAAGATGGAAAAGAATAAACGTTTATCACAAAAAGTATATACTTTTCTTCCAAATACACTTCTTTACAGCGAAAAGCAAATGAGAAACGAACTTTGTTTGTCTAAAATTTCGTTTGGGAGGGGATCGGTTTATATCCCCCATATAAACCGATCCCCAGATTTGACCTCCGGTGCCTTTTGGAGAAGCAAAATTCATCCGATCTGGTAGAAATTTGGTACGTGGTGGTAGTATATGATATTTAACAACCATGCCAAAAATGGTCCATATCAGTCCATAATCATATATAGCCCCCAAAAAAAAACAGATCCCGAGATTTGGTTTTGGAGCCTCTTGGAAGAGCAAATTTCATCCGAGTCAGTTGAAATTTGGTACATTGTGCTAGTATATGGCCGTTAATAACCATGCCTAACTAGGTCCATATCGATCTATAGTTATATATAGCCCTCAGATAAATCGATCCCCAATCATACAAAAATTGGTCCATATCAAGTTCATAATTTTATATAGCCCCCATATAAGCGATCCCCATATTTCAAATCTGGCTCTCTACGTACCGTGCAAAAGTCCATATCGATTCGTAATTTTTGTAGACATACTTTTTGTCATATTTTTAGACATATTTTTGTCTAATATACACCACGTATGGACTAACTCACAATTTAGAAAACGATGTTAAGAAGTTTGAAAATACCACAACCCAAGTAATGCGATTGTGGATGACAGTCTTTCGTAGAAGTTTCTACGAAATCCATGGTGGAGGGTACATAAGATTCGGCCTGGCCGAACTTACGGCCGTATATACTTGTTATTTTTCTTACTCTCCCAAAATGATCTATCCATAAAAGTCCAACGGAATGAGATTCGGAGATTTTGGTGACCCTTATGCGGAATACATGAAGCGAAAAACCTCCTTTTTAAACTATTCTTGTTTGAAGCGTGGAGTGTTCATGATCTGCGGCGCAATTTTTGTCTGTCCATGGCTTCAGGACTTTTTCCCGAAAATATCCGGCATTTATTTTGACACCATGATCGATTAATACGAGCGAGATTTGACCATTTGACTTTTCTGCGGTTCACACCGTAGCTATAGACTGTAGGTTTTCAGCTGACCTCTTTGACAAATAGGCCCATTCATTTTGTTTGTTTACAAACTGCCCAATTCGGAAGGGCTTCTCATCGCAGACATCCAGCTTCGGTAACTGACCACTTTCGTGCAAGCAAAGGAACATTTTGCCCCTTTCCAGTCGAAAATTTTTTTGTGCATCGGCCAGCTTTTGTAGGTTTTGGATCTTCCGTGACTGTACTCCAAACTAATTGACTTCAAATTAGTAAATAATAAATAATTGGTTGCTATAATGCTGAAGGGAAAAAATACGGTGGAAGCAAAAACTTGGTTTGATAATGAGTTTCCAGACTCTGCCCCAGAGAAATCAACAATAATTGATTGGTATGCAAAATTCAAGCGGGGTGAAATGAACACGGAGGACGATGAACGCAGTGGACGCCCAAAAGAGGTGGTTACCGACGAAAACATCAAAAAAATGCACAAAATGATTTTGAATGATCGTAAAATGATGTTGATCGAGATAGCAGAGGCCTTAAAGATATCAAAGGAACGTGTTGGTCATATCATGCATCAATATTTGGATATGCGGAAGCTCTGTGCAAAATGGGTGCCGCGCGAGCTCTCATTTGACCAAAAACAACAACGTGTTGATGATTCTGAGCGGTGTTTGCAGTTGTTAACTCGTAATACACCCGAGTTTTTCCGTCGATATGTGACAATGGATGAAACATGGCTCCATCACTACACTCCTGAACCCAATCGACAGTCGGCTGAGTGGACAGCGACCGGTGAACCGTCTCCGAAGCGTGGAAAGACTCAAAAGTCCGCTGGCAAAGTAATGGCCTCTGTTTTTTGGGATGCGCATGGAATAATTTTTATCGATTATCTTGAGAAGGGAAAAAAACCATCAACATTATATGGCGTTATTGGAGCGTTTGAAGCTCGAAATCGCGGCAAAACGGCCCCATATTAAGAAGAAAAAAAGCGTTGTTCCACCAAGACAACGCACCGTGCCACAAGTCATTGAGAACGATGGTAAAAATTCATGAATTGGGCTTCGAATTGCTTCCCCACCCACCGTATTCTCCAGATCTAGCCCCCAGCGACGTTTTCTTGTTCTCAGACCTCAAAACGATGCTCGCAGGGAAAAAATTTGGCCGCAATGAAGAGGTGATCGCCGAAACTGAGGCCTATTTTGAGGCAAAACCGAAGGAGTACTACCAAAATGGTATCAAAAAATTGGAAGGTCGTTATAATCGTTGTATCGCTCTTGAAGGGAACTATGTTGAATAATAAAAATGAATTTGGACAAAAAAAAAATGCATTTTTCTTTGTTAGACCTGGGACTTATCAGCCAACTTGTTAAAACCTAATTTTAATAATATTTAGTGTTCTTTAGGTGCCCAAAATAAATTGCATTCTCGTCTATTTTAACTGGCAGTAGAATTCAAACCGTGAGAAATATCTATGATATCTCTAAATTTCAAACAAATCGGAAGAAAATTTTTGATTCCATGTCCTTAAAAACTCCAATCACGTAATCAGTACATATGGGGGCTATTTCAAAACATAACCCGATATGTTCTAAATTTGTGCACAGGTCTTTACCACCTTCAAATATCTCTAGATTTCCCATTTCAAGCAGAGTGAATAAAGATAAGAAGTTTTATGATCTAAAGACGTCAAATCGAGGGATACGTTTATATTAGAATATGGACTTTTAATTTAACATATCTCCTTATGTATCGCAAAATCCAACAAATAGGATAAAAATAGCGGTATCTATATGCTCAAAAAATCTAATCGGAAGATTAGTTTATGTTGGTGATATATCAAAACCTGCAAAAGACCAAATTCCATTGTGATTTGCTGCAGGCAAAATTTCAAATCGATAGCTTCGTTATTGGAAGCAATAGCGTAATTACAACAGACAAGCAAACAGACGGACGTCGATATATTTTCTTAGAATTTCTTACTGATCACGAATATATTTTCTTTATATACAAACGGAATGAAAGGCATATTATACCTCCATCATCCTACGTTGGTGTGATGGTGATTTAAGTTCAAAGGCAGTCATGCCTTTGGTCTTAAATCGTTTTCTGCAATGTCAGGCTAACATGAAAAGTAGTAGCCAATATGTCTTTTCGAAAAACACTGTGATATTTCTACATAGTGTGAAAAGCATTGAAAGTCTAGTAGATATTTCAAAAGCAAGTCAATAATATCGACTTTAGTTCATTGTAATGCATTCTACTTAAGTCAGAAGGGTAATGGCGGAAGATGTTAGAGGTCCAATAGCGTAGGCAACAGTGAGTGAGAAGTTCGTATTTACTTTATATAGTACGAGTATGGGGCTTTTAAAATGCACAAAAGGCCAAGAGATATAGGAGAAATGCGAAAGAAACCCATTCGTCTATGGACTTGTGGAACTACACTCGAATTGCTGTGTAATATGCATGTCTGTGTGTGAGCACATGCATGTTTATTGACTTGCAACTCACCGTAATGTTGGTACGCGGATATGCGATTATATTCATGAGACTCAATGAAGTGCTCCAAAATTGATAAAATGGAAATGTGTATATCATTTCTTCTCTGTATATGGGAATAGAAGAGGATGTGTTGTGTTCCAAAATAATGCGTTATACCATCAACATAATTGGAAATCACTAAGTTGTGATAAGAAAGAATTTCTCATTCTATGGTTTATGTATGGAAACAATATAATTTAAATTGGGGAACAACATATAATCGCTTAACTTTGCAACAAAGGAGTGACTAATCCTAAATCTATAATACCCTTAACTACCACTATAGGGTGGCTGATATGCATTGCAACCATCTTTAGCTTGCTATCATTATTAACCCTCCGATAGGTGATAACCTCTAATTATACTTATAGGTACAATGCAACAATATATTGTTGTGGTAGTTAAATGTTCTGAACAAACTGGATTATTGGAGGAAAAATAAAGGGTGATTCTTTTGAGGTTAGGATTTTCATGCATTAGTATTTGACAGATCACGTGGGATTTCAGACATGGTGTCAAAGAGAAAGATGCTCAGTATGCTTTGACATTTCATCATGAATAGACTTACTAACGAGCCACAACGTCGAATTTTCAGTGAATGGGCCCTAGAAAAGTTGGCAGAAAATCCGCTTTTTTATCGACAAATTTTGTTCAGCGATGAGGCTCATTTCTGGTTGAATGGCTACGTAAATAAGCAAAATTGCCGCATTTGGAGTGAAGAGCAACCAGAAGCCGTTCAAGAACTGCCCATGCATCCCGAAAAATGCACTGTTTGGTGTGGTTTGTACGCTGGTGGAATCATTGGACCGTATTTTTTCAAAGATGCTGTTGGACGCAACGTTACGGTGAATGGCGATCGCTATCGTTCGATGCTAACAAACTTTTTGTTGCCAAAAATGGAAGAACTGAACTTGGTTGACATGTGGTTGCAACAAGATGGCGCTACATGCCACACTGCTCGCGATTCTATGGCCATTTTGAGGGAAAACTTCGGAGAACAATTCATCTCAAGAAATGGACCGGTAAGTTGGCCACCAAGATCATGCGATTTGACGCCTTTAGACTATTTTTTGTGGGGCTACGTCAAGTCTAAAGTCTACAGAAATAAGCCAGCAACTATTCCAGCTTTGGAAGACAACATTTCCGAAGAAATTCGGGCTATTCCGGCCGAAATGCTCGAAAAAGTTGCCCAAAATTGGACTTTCCGAATGGACCACCTAAGACGCAGCCGCGGTCAACATTTAAATGAAATTATCTTCAAAAAGTAAATGTCATGGACCAATCTAACGTTTCAAATAAAGAACCGATGAGATTTTGCAAATTTTATGCGTTTTTTTTTTTAAAAAAAGTTATCAAGCTCTTAACAAATCACCCTTTAATACGATTTTTTAGTGACGTTCGTTTTGTTCATAGTATTATTGGCATGGTCCGAAAATAGGCATATCTTGCACAATTTTAAGAAGCCGATGGCTATGAAACATGTAGAGAAATATAAACACTTAGATTAACCACGATTTGTATTAATAAAGTTTAAATAACATTTTTGTACTTGTAGTTTCACTATAGCGGATATATCCACGGAACACAAAAAATTATGTACTACCAAGCAAATTATAAAATTATTTTCTGAAGAGATTTTAGTATTATTAGTTGTTTCAAACTAAGAAAAAAACAAGTATATAAAGCAGAAAGCTCGGCCGGGCCGAACCTTAAATACCCACCACCATGAATCAAATATAATAGTTTGAGGGGTTTGATGACAGATATTTTCCCAATCAGATCAGTTCAACCAGTACGCTTCCCACAGATATATATACAGATTTTACTTATGAAGACTAGATCAGATTCTGAATTTATAAGAACCATTTTTTGTTTGAATTTTAGAGGAATCATAAACATCTCTTGTAAGTGTGCAAGAAAATGATGAAATAACGCCTTGATTTGAAATCTAAAATTTGTGGATTTTCATCCCAATTATTTAAATGACTATGAGAAGTAAAATCTGGAAATTTTGCATTCAGTTTCAAGCAATTTTCATGATCAGTGCGCCTTCTATAACCTCAATAAGTGAAATCGGTCTATATGGAGGCCTTACCAAATGGACCGATAACATTAAATCATAACAAAGTGTTTATGGGTTTAAAAAAGGGTATATTTTCAATTTGTGGCAAATCGGACAAAAACTACAATTTCTAGAACCCCTAGGAGTTAAATACGGAGTTCGGTGTTATGGGGGCTATACCAAAACATGGAAGGACACACAGTATTCAGTATATTTAATTGTAGTTCTAGAATCTAGACCCCAAATCGGAGGGGCGGTTTATAAGGAGGTTATATGAAAAACTGTACCGGTACTCAATATATTCGGCACACCTTTTTATGTTCCTAGAATACCTCTAGATTTCCAATTTCAGGCAAATTGGATAAAAACTACTGATTCTAGATGCCCAAGAAGTAAATCTGGAGATCGGTCTATATAGGGGCTATATCGAAACATGGTCCGATAATCACCATTTTCGGCACATCTCTTTATTTTCCTAGAATACCTCTAGATTTCCAATTTCAGACAAATTGGGTAAAAACTACGGATTCTAGAAGCCCAAGAAGTAAAATCGGGAGATCGGTCTATATCAAACCATGGACCGGTACTCACCATTTTCGACACACGTCTTTATGGTTCTAGAATACCTCTAGATTTCAAATATCACGCAAATTGGATAAAAAATACTGATTCTAGATGCCCAAGAAGTAAATCTGGAGATCGGTCTATATAGGGGCTATATCGAAACATGGTCCGATAATCACCATTTTCGGCACATCTCTTTATTTTCCTAGAATACCTCTAGATTTCCAATTTCAGACAAATTGGGTAAAAACTACGGATTCTAGAAGCCCAAGAAGTAAAATCGGGAGATCGGTCTATATAAGGGCTATATCAAAACATGGACCGGTACTCACCATTTTCGACACACGTCTTTATGGTCCTAGAATACCTCTAGATTTCAAATTTCAAGTAGGTTAGGTTATGTGGCAGCCCGATGTATCAGGCTCCCTTAGACTATTCAGTCCATTGTGATATCACTGTGGTGAACTTCTCTCTTATCACTGAGTGCTGCCCGATTCCATGTTAATCTCATTGACAAGGGACCTCCTTTTTATAGCCGAGTCCGAACGGCGTTCCACATTCCAGTGAAACCACTTAGAGAAGCTTTGAATCCCTCAGAAATGTCACCAGCATTACTGAGGTTGGATAATCCACCGCTGAAAAACTTTTTGGTGTTCGGTCGTAGCAGGAATCGAACCCACGACCTTGTGTATGCAAGGCGGGCATGCTAACTATTGCACCACGGTGGCTCTCAAAAATTTCAGGTAAATTGGATTAAAGCTACAGAAGCCCAAGAAGTTAAATCGGGAGATCGGTCTATATGGGGGCTATATCAAAACATGGACCGATACACCCCATTTTTGGCACATCTCTTTATGGTCCCAAAATACCTACAGATTTCCAATTTCAGGCAAATCGGATAGAAAATACACTTTCTAGACGCCCAAGAAAAAAATCGGGAAATCGGTCCATATTGCGGCTATACCAAAACATGAACCGATAGGCACCATTTTCGGCACACTTTTTGATGGTCCTTAAATACCTCTAGATATCCACTTTCAGGCAAATTGGATAAAAACTACAGTTTTTATAAGCGCGAGACCCCAAATCGGGAGGTCGGTTTATATGGGGACTATATCAAAACTTGGACCGATATAGCCCATCTTCGAACTTGACCTGCCTGCAAACAAGAGACGAATCTGTGCCAAATTTCAGAACGATAGCGCCATTATTGAAGGCTGTAGCGTGATTACAACAGACAGACGGACATGCTTATATCGTCTTAGAATTTCTCCCTGATCAAGAATACATATACTTTATATGGTCGGAAATCGATATTTCGATGTGTTACAAACGGAATGACAAACCTATTATACCCCGTCATCATTCTATGGAGGTGGGTATAAAAACGCAATTTCTTTACGCTGCTTTTAAAACTGTACTAAAACCGCTAATGTTATTATTGGTAGGGCTCATGGACCTCATCACACAGAAACGAACTAAACTGTTTCAACACCCTATAAAACCGATTTATGGTAATTTATCAATCACATAAAAATTTTAAATTTCCAACTTAAAACACTTTAATACAAGAAGTCATAAACCATCACGGTGCAAATCATATAAGAGGTAAATTTATGTATGAATAAAAATCAACAAGTATATACGGCCGTAAGTTCGGCCAGGCCGAATCTTATATACCCTCCACCATGGATTGCATAGAAACTTGTACTAAAGACTGTCAACCACAATCGAATTAATTGGGTTGCGGTAACACTTGCTGATGGCAAGTTATCTTAAAACTTATTAACACCGTCTTCTCAATTGTAAGTTAGTCCATACGGGGTATTTATTAAACAAAAACAAGTATATACGGCTGTAAGTTCAGCCAGGCCGAATCTTATGTACCCTCCACCATGGATTGCGTAGAAATTTCTACGAAAGACTGTCATCCACAATCGAATTACTTGGATTGTGGTATCTTAAAACTTCTTAACATCGTTTACTAAATTGTGAGTTAGTCCATACATGGTATATATTAGACAAAAAAGTTATGTATAGGTATGTTCAGTCTACAAATAATTACAAATCGATATGGACTTTTTGCACGATACGTAGAGAGCCAGATTTGAAATATGGGGGCCGCTTATATGGGAGCGATGTACAATTATGAACTTGATATGGACCAATTTTTGTGTGATTGGGGATCGATTTATCTGAGGGCTTTATATAACTATAGACCGATATGGACCTAGTTAGGCATGGTTGTTAACGGCCATATACTAGCACAATGTACCAAATTTCAACTGACTCGGATGAAATTTGCTCCTCCAGGAGGCTCCAAAACCAAATCTCGGGATCGGTTTATATGGGGGCTATATATGATTATGGACTGATATGGACCACTTTTGGCATGGTTTTTAAATATCATATACTACCACCACGTACCAAATTTCAACCAGATCGGATGAATTTTGCTTCTCCAAAAGGCACCGGAGGACAAATCTGGGGATCGGTTTATATGGGGGCTAAATATAATTATGGGCTGATATGAACCAATTCCTATATGGTTGTTGGATAACATATACTAACATCACGTACCAAATGTCAACCGAATCGGACGAATTTTTCTCTTCCAAGGGGCTCCGGAGGTCAAATCTGGGGATCGGTTTATATGGGGCCTATATATAATTATGGACCCATTACGACCAATTTTTGCATGGGTGTTTGATGCCATATATTAACATTTCAGCCGGATCGGATGAAATTTGCTTCTCTTAGAGGCTCCGCAAGCCAAATCGGGGGATCGGTTTATATGGGGGCTATATATAATTATGGACCGATGTGGACCAATTTTTGCATGGTCGTAAAACACCATATACTTACACCATGTACAAAATTTCAGCCGGACCGGATGAAATTTGCTTCTCTTAGAGGCTCCGCAAGTCAAATCGGGTGATCGGTTTATATGGGGGCTATATATAATTATGGACCGATGTGGACCAATTTTTGCATGGTTATTAGAGATCATATACTTACACCATGTACAAAATTTCACCCGGATCGGATGAAATTTGCTTCTCTTAAAGGCCTCGCAAGCCAAATTTGGGGGTTGGTTTATATGGAGGCTATACGTAAAAGTGGACCGATATGGCCCATTTGCAATACCATCCGACCTACATCAATAACAACTACTTTTGCCAAGTTTCAAGTCGATAGCTTGTTTCGTTCGGAAGTTAGCGTGATTTCAACAGACGGACGGACGGACGGACATGTTCAGATCGACTCAGAATTTCACCACGACCCAGAATATATATATACTTTATGGGGTCTTAGAGCAATATTTCGATGTGTTACAAACGGAATGACAAAGTTAATATACCCCCATCCTATGATGGAGGGTTTAAAAAATTATGTCTAATAAATTTTCTTGAATTTGTCGAAACAAGTAAATATTGTTTTTGTGATATCTGCGTGATATCAGCGTTTGTAATAATAATTAGTTAAAATCTTCTAAAATTGACCAAAATTTTTCTTCCTGGTGAGTTCAATGGTTTTTCAGTGTACAGCTCACAAAATCTTAGCCAATTTCTTCAGAAATCAAAATATTTCAATGAAATTTGGGTCATTTTTTTAACTTTTAAAGAACCAAAAGAAGTGGTTCAATTCATTGCAATGCTTCAACATCCTGAAGAAGAGAACAACATTACTTACGTTTCATATAAATGACGATTATTGGAAAGTTTTTTATTTCGATGGAGAGGGGGAGGAGGGGGGTTTTAAGTATTTTTATCTTCACTTCTGTTACTGCCGCAGATGCTGTTTGCAAATTATTCAAAATACATCATGGGTATAAGGGCGTTGAAACAGAAATATAATAGTGAATATTTCATAGAGCACTCGGGAAAACTTTTGAACTATTTATGAATCGAAACTTTTCAGGCTAAAATAAAAAGGAAGATATCATCAATATATTGATGGAATAAGAAAAAACACTGTTGACCTTGTGACCTTTACAATGATAATATTTACATATCAGTACGAAGGAGGATAGAGCTGAAGTGGTCCGCAGCCGAATAAATTCTTCTTTTAATATCACTACAATGTGACTGATAGGTATTGCATCCAACTTCAAGTTGCTTTAATTTATATACAGCTCATCTGACAGCTGATAGATTTATTCCAGTGAGCATGTTGTTCTATTACATTCAGAAATTCAGTTAATCATGCAGGAATTCAAGCGTGATAGTGGTTTTATATTTCGCTGGAAACCTACCCAGCAAAAACGGATTCTTCCAGTAATACCGGTAATCAAAAACTTACTACTTGTTGTATTACCTGGGATTAAACAAAACTTACCTGTGTAGACCAAAAGTGATTCCACTTATTAATACCAGTAATTAAAATCATATCTTGACATCCGACTTCGAATCCTGCTGAGACCCTCCATTTTTATACCCTCCACCATAGGATGGGGGTGTATTAACTTTGTCATTCCGTTTGTAACACATCGAAATATTGCTCTAAGACCCCATAAAGTATATATATTCTGGGTCGTGGTGAAATTCTGAGTCGATCTGAGCATGTCCGTCCGTCCGTCCGTCCGTCTGTTGAAATAACGCTAACTTCCGAACGAAACAAGCTATCGACTTGAAACTTAGCACAAGTTGATGTAGGTCGGATGGTATTGCAAATGGGCCATATCGGTCCACTTTTACGTATAGCCCCCATATAAACGGACCCCCAAATTTGGCTTGCGATTGCTCTAAGAGAAGCAAATTTCATCCGATCCTGCTGAAATTTGGTACATGGTGTTAGTATATGGTCTCTAATAACCATGCAAAAATTGGTCCATATCGGTCCTTTTTTACGTATAGCCCCCATATAAACGGACCCCCAAATTTGGCTTGCGATTGCTCTAAGAGAAGCAAATTTCATCCGATCCGGTTGAAATTTGGTACATGGTGTTAGTATATGGTCTCTAACAACTGTGCAAAAATTGGTCCATATCAGTCCTTCTTTACGTATAGCCGTCATATAAACGGACCCCCAAATTTGGCTTCCGATTGCTCTAAGAGAAGCAAATTTCATCCGAACCGGCTGAAATTTTGTACATGGTGTTAGTATATGGTCTCTAACAACCATGCAAAAATTGGTCCATATCGGTCCATAATTACATATAGCCCCCATATAAACCGATCCCCCGATTTGGCTTGCGATTGCTCTAAGAGAAGCAAATTTCATCCGATCCGGCTAAAATTTGGTACATAGTGTAAGTATATGGTCTCTAACAATCATGCAAAAATTGGTCCATATCAGTCCATAATTACATATAGCCCCCATATAAACCGATCCCCCGATTTGGCTTGCGGAGCCTCTAAGAGAACCAAATTTCATCCGATCCGGCTGAAATTTGGTACATGGTGTTGGTATATGTTCTCTAATGACCATGCAAAAATTGGTCCACATCGGCCCATAATTATATACAACCCCCATATAAATCGATCCCCAGATTTGTCCTCCGGAGCCTCTTAGAGGAGCAAAAGTCATCCGATCCGATTGAAATTTGTTACGTGGTGTTAGTATATTGTCTCTAACAACCATGCCAAAGTGGTCCATATCGGTTCATAATTATATATAGTCCACCATAAAAACCGTTCCCCAGATTTGACCTCCGGAGCCTCTTAGAGGAGCAAAATTCATCCGATCCGGTAGAAATTTGGAACGTGGTGTTAGTATAAGGCCGCTTATAACCATGCCATAATTGGTCCATATCGGTCCCTAATCACACAAAAATTGGTCCATATCGGTTCATAATCATGGTTGCCACTCGAGCAAAAATAATCGACCAAAATTTTATTTGCATAGAAAACATTGTCAAAATGTTATTTCTACAGAAAAATTTGTCAAGATTTTGTTTCTATAGAAAATTTTGTCAAAATTTTATTTCTATAGAAAATTTTTTCCAAATTTTACTTTTATAGAAAATGTTATTTTGTCAAAATTTTATTTTTATAGAAACTTTAAACTTAATTATATACGTATTTAATCGGCGTTTTTAGTTTAATACAGTAATCCTTCGATTTACGTCGTCGACTTTTTTGCCTACATTATAAAAAAAACGCCTTCCATAAGTACAATAAGTATCAACGATGATGACATCGAAAATTTTTTTTTCTGAAATTCTTACTAAATTGCCTTTATTTTTGAAGATTTTTAATAATGTACACACACATACATACATAAATGGACTTAGGAATAAGTATGAGCAATTTTTAATTCGGTTTACGTCAGTGCAATTATTAGGTGCCTATTTAGATCAATTTCGAAGGACGCCAATAAGAACCCCTGCAAACTATCAGAAAAAGTGCATTTTAAGGTATTTGTAGAAGAATCATTGTGGTCAAGTAAAACACGATTGTGTAGATGTTTATTGATTTGATTAAACATTTATAATTTCTTATAAATAAAATATTTTTCGGTTTATCTCATCACATTTAACATAATTTTTTGCATTAATAAAAGAATGATGTTGAGTTTTAAGTAGCAAGTTACATATTGCAGAGTCTATCAGCCAGTTTGTTTATTTTCGATGGAGACAGCGTGCCTGGAAAAATATTTGAAAAACGATCACTTTATTCTGTTTGGAAAGTCGAAAATTGTTCACCATATACCTTTCACAATTTTAAGCGTAATATCTATGTCTTCAATACTTTATTTTCGTTTTTATTTAAATAAAATATAACACGCTGGTTGCGCTTGGCGTTTCACAAAAAAATAAAATGGCTCTTCTAACAGTAGTGATGGCAAAATACTTTCATGTACATTTTGTACTTTTTGATATGCTTCCCCCATCACAGTTCGCGATGGTTGGTATATTGGTATAGTATTATTAAAGAACTAAAGAATTTTATTTTCTTTAAATAGAAAAAAATATACACTATACATATACATGCATATTTGAAAAACAAAGTATTTGTTAATTTTTAAGAACAAATTTTAAGTGTGGTTTATAAACAACAACAATAAACAAGGTTAAACACTCAAGGTTAAACTTGTGTAAGACTGTGTATATAACCATGCGTAACAAATTTAAACCGGATCAGATGAAATTTACTTTTGCAAGACTCCGGAATTCATATCGGTGGGTCGGTTTATATGGGGCTATATATAATTATGGACCAATATGGAAAACTGATCCATGGTTGTTAGAGAACATATACCGATATTACATACAAAATTTCAACCGGATGTTATGACACCTTTTTCAAGAGGTTCCATAAGACAAATCTGGGGGTAAACCACCCCACCATGGGGCTATACCTAAACGTGATCCGAATTGGCCAATTTGCAATACCATCCGATCTACATCAATAATAACTTCTTGTAGTATGTTTCAAATGGATAGCATGTTTCGTGCAGCAGCTACCGTGATTTCAACAGATAGGCCGGATATCGCTAGTTCGACTCATAATTGTACCACCACCACAAATATATACTTTTTATGGGTATAATACCTATATCGATGTAATACAAATGGAATGGCAACGTAATTGTACCCCCGTCATATGGTGGAGCTTATAAAAATACAGCGTTTTAATTTGTTGCATTACATATCAATTTAATTTTTTGCATTACATGGCCAAATATGCAAAAACTACATCTGTCAAATAAAAACTAATGATAAGAAGTTCATTATCCTGAAGGTTTGGAGAAGTAAATATTTCGGACTATTCTTAATTTTTTTCGTTTGGATACAGAACTTTTCCCCCTTGAGAATAGAAGTAGTAAAAATAAGGAAAACTAAGTTTGAAATTGAAAAAGTGCAACAATGTGAAAGGCCATAATCACTCTTACAGACGAAGGTACAAATAAAACGCCACACAAACCATACTTTATACAACAACCTGTTTTTGTGTGAATATGTATATGTGTTCTCATACATGTAAATTTATTCAATTGGCCAGAATATATAGAGACTGGCAAATATTTCTGATTTTTTTGTTGTAGCTGTTATTTTCCAATATAATTTCAATATTTGCGGTTAAAATGGTTGATATGGCTTTTGCTTGACTGCCAGCCAATTGTTGGCATCATTGCAAAATGGCCCACAATGAAAACCATCATCTCATGTTTTACCACATTAACAAACTGCCACTTTCAAAGGCAAAAAATCGAATTGGTAAACGAGCATTTTGTGCATGGTCAACTGTTGACAGTTGGAAAACCTAAATGCATTTTAAATTAAACGAATGGTTTAATTGAGAAGGGAGAATGACAGAGGAAAAAAGTTTAAATCAAAGGTACACAGATTTTCTTTATGTAGATTGTTATGAATTTTATATTTTTATATATAAGGCACTGACCACATGGAAAAGAGAGAATTTTTGTATCAAGAAAATTTGGTAAAAATATAAATTAACACTAGGAGATATAACATTTAACAGTCTTTATCAAATCTTCATGAAATCTTGATAAAATTTCTATTTGGTTGGTTCAATGTCCTGAATATTCTCTAGAAACCAAATGTCAATCATAACGTTTCTGACATATCCCCAGCGCATCATACAACAAAAAGTTGCCAGCGCTAGTTTATCATCTCACCGTAATGTTGATGACGGGCCGTTTGAATTTGACGATTACGATGTTGAGTTTGATACGAAATTGGTCAGCCCTTATTGATATGTGTAACGATCCACCTGTGACGGCCCTAGTCCCTCTGATAATGGCTACCTCCTTGCCACCGGCCGTGCTCTGTCTTGGGGCGGTTATTTCTCGTTGAGTGTACACGCAAAGAAAAAAAACGTTTGGAAAACGTGTACCGAAAACGTTTTTCTTTTGTTAGAGTTTTTTGAATTGCTTCGAAAATTTTAAACTTTTATCACCAAAAAAATTCGTTTGTTACAAAATTTTTATTTTTTCAATAAAAAAAGTTATTTTTGAAATAACAACACAGTCCATTTCGTTTATATCAAACACTGTTCTTTTCTGACTTTAGGTCTTTAATAAGACACATTTTACAGTTCAAAATTTAATATAGTACAATGTAATGTTGAACATTTTTTCGGAATCTTCCGAATATATCTGGAATATATGTAAAAAAAAAAAAACAAAAGCAAAAAAAAACTTTGGCAGAAGCAGGGATCGAACCCACGACCCTTGGCATGAGAGTCGGACGTAGCTACCGCTGCTCCACGGTGCCAAACTAAATGTTTGTTTCTGTTAAATAAACTTTGTTTATTATAAAGGGTGATTCTTTTGAGGTTAGGATTTTCATGCATTAGTATTTGACAGATCACGTGGGATTTCAGACATGGTGTCAAAGAGAAAGATGCTCAGTATGCTTTGACATTTCATCATGAATAGCCGAACGATCTGCCACAACGTCGAATTTTCAGTGAATGGGCCCTAGAAAAGTTGGCAGAAAATCCGCTTTTTTATCGACAAATTTTGTTCAGCGATGAGGCTCATTTCTGGTTGAATGGCTACGTAAATAAGCAAAATTGCCGCATTTGGAGTGAAGAGCAACCAGAAGCCGTTCAAGAACTGCCCATGCATCCCGAAAAATGCACTGTTTGGTGTGGTTTGTACGCTGGTGGAATCATTGGACCGTATTTTTTCAAAGATGCTGTTGGACGCAACGTTACGGTGAATGGCGATCGCTATCGTTCGATGCTAACAAACTTTTTGTTGCCAAAAATAGAAGAACTGAACTTGGTTGACATGTGGTTTCAACAAGATGGCGCTACATGCCACACAGCTCGCGATTCTATGGCCATTTTGAGGGAAAACTTCGGAGAACAATTCATCTCAAGAAATGGACCGGTAAGTTGGCCACCAAGATCATGCGATTTGACGCCTTTAGACTATTTTTTGTGGGGCTACGTCAAGTCTAAAGTCTACAGAAATAAGCCAGCAACTATTCCAGCTTTGGAAGACAACATTTCCGAAGAAATTCGGGCTATTCCGGCCGAAATGCTCGAAAAAGTTGCCCAAAATTGGACTTTCCGAATGGACCACCTAAGACGCAGCCGCGGTCAACATTTAAATGAAATTATCTTCAAAAAGTAAATGTCATGGACCAATCTAACGTTTCAAATAAAGAACCGATGAGATTTTGCAAATTTTATGCGTTTTTTTAAAAAAAAGTTATCAAGCTCTTAACAAATCACCCTTTATATAAATATAACTTATATGGATATTTATCTATTGATGACCATAACAGGTACATAGCTCAGTGGTTAGTGTGTTGGCTTACAATGTGCATGGTCCGCGGTTCGATTCTCCGTCCAGGCGAAAGGTAAAAAAAAAATTTAAAAATTTATAAAATCGTATAATTTCTTCTACATTGTTGGTATTACAGGAAAAGGTGTTAAGATCTAAAAATCTTCGTGGATGTGAGAAAGAATGGAGGGACAATGCAATTAGCAAGAAAATAATGTTTTTTGAGCTAGTCTTTATGAAATTGTTTTTACATCCTGGAAAAGAATAAACGTTTATCACAAAAAGTATATACTTTTCTTCCAAATACACTTCCTTACAGCGAAAAGCAAATGAGAAACGAACTTTGTTTGTCTAAAATTTCGTTTGGGAGGAAAGAATTATTTTTTTGCGTGTAGATTAGGAAACGTTTCCATAAAAGTTAAAAATTAAGGTAGATCTTTGCTAGAAAAAAAAAGTATATACGGTCGTAAGTTCGGCCAGGCCGAATCTTATGTACCCTCCACCATGGATTGCATAGAAACTTGTACTAAAGACTGTCATCCACAATCGAATTAATTGGGTTGCGGTAAAACTTACTGATGGCAAGGTATCTTAAAACTTCTTAACACCGACTTCTCAGTTGTAAGTTAATCCATACGGGGTATATATTAAACAAAAACAAGTATATACGGCCGTAAGTTCGGCCAGGCCGAAGCTTATGTACCCTCCATTATGGATTGCGTAGAAACTTCTTCTAAACACTGCATTCCACAATCGAATTACTTAAGTTGCGGTAACGCTTGCCGATGGCAAGGTATCTTAAAACCTCCTAACACCATCTTCTAAATTGTATATAAGTCCATACGAGGTATATATTAAATCAAAAAAGATCGATCCAATACGTATATAATTCAGTTTGACAAAGTAGACATACAATTTTAACAAAATTTTCTATAGAAATAAACTTTTAACAAAATTTTCTATAGAAATAAAATTTTGACAAAATTTTCTATAGAAATAAAATTTTGGCAATGATGAAAATTTTATTATGAACGGAATAAAATTTTAACAAAATTTTCTATATAAATAAAATTTTGACAAAATTTTCTATAGAAATAAAATTTTGACAAAATTTTCTATAGAAATAAAATTTTGGTAGATTATTTTTGGCTCTTGTGGCAACCATGATTATGAACCGATATGGACCAATTTTTGTATGATTGGACCAATTTTGGTATGGTCCTTAGCGACCATATACTAACACCACGTGCCTAATTTGAACCGGATCGGATGAATTTTGCTCCTCCAAGAGGCTCCGGAGGTCAAATCTGGAGAAAGTTTTATATGGGGCC
Organism: Haematobia irritans; assembly: GCF_050003625.1. Lineage (NCBI taxonomy): Eukaryota > Metazoa > Arthropoda > Insecta > Diptera > Muscidae > Haematobia > Haematobia irritans. The sequence goes on from NC_134400.1 coordinate 207,627,178, forward strand.
TATATATAATTATGGACCGATATGGAAAAATTCTGACACGGTTGTTAAAGATCATATACTAACACCATGTTCCAAATTACAACCGGATTGGATGAAATTTGCTTCTCTTGGAGACTTCGCAAGCCAAATCTGGGGACCGGTTTATATGGGGGCTATATATAATTATGAACCGATGTGGACCAATTTTTGCATGGTTGTTAGAGACCATATACCAACACCATGTACCAAATTTCAGCCGGATCGGATGAAATTTGCTTCTCTTTTAGGCTCCGCAAGCCAAATCTGGGGATCGGTTTATATGGGGGCTATATAATTATGGACCGATGTGGACCAATTTTTCCACGGTTGTTAGAGAATATATACTAACACCATGTACCAAATTTCAGCCGGATCGGATGAAATTTGCTTCTCTTAAAGGCCTCGCAAGCCAAATTTGGGGGTCCGTTTATATGGGGGCTATACGTAAAAGTTGACCGATATAGCCCATTTGCAATACCATCCGACCTACATCAATAACAACCACTTGCGCCAAGTTTCAACTCGATAGCTTGTTTCGTTCGGAAGTTAGCGTGATTTCAACAGACGGACGGACGGACGGACGGACATGATTAGATCGACTCAGAATTTCACCACGACCCAGAATATATATATACTTTATGGGGTCTTAGAGCAATATTTCGATGTGTTACAAACGGAATGACAAAGTTAATATACCCCCATCCTATGATGGAGGGTATAAAAAAATGCCGATTAAATACGTATATAATTCAGTTTGACAAAATTTTCTATAGCAATAAAATTTTGACAAATTTTTCTATAGAAATAAAATTTTGACAAAATTTTCTATAGAAACAAAATCTTGACAAAATGTTGTATAGTAATAAGATTTTGACAACATTTTCTATAGTAATAAAAATTTGACAAAATGTTCTATAGTAATCATTAGCGTAGCTAGACAATTTTTCTAGGGGGGGCTATAGCCCCCCTAGCTAAAACTTTATAGACTGAACTTATAGGTTCAACTAATGTTTTATTTCATAAAATTGAATAAAAAATACACATCAAAATAACTCGACAATCAATTTATAATAAAGCAACTAAAAGTACCCTACGGGAAATTGGTGCAAATTGCCACTGACGGACCTATCACAGAACTGATACCTGTGCTCCAGTTAGTTGCAATTTTCACATTTAGTGAAATAAAATTATCAGAATAACCTTTTGTTCGACATATTTCAAAAGTTTTTTTTTTCATTTCGGGTTCGATTAGGAGCCCAAATTGAAAGAGATTTCTAAGGGTTTGTCCGAGACTGGTTCCTGAGGACCTGTTTATGGGTTGCTCCTGCTAAATTGTCCCAGGACGTGTCCTTTGGGATGAGTCCAAGACGCCTCCTTAAATGTAAGTTTACTCCGTCAATGACAAACCCATGTTAAAGTGGACGGTCCCTTCCATACGTTTTGATCAGAACTGGGACTGGTCCATACACACCAGGGACTAGTCCTGTACCAGTTCAGTGGTTGATCCATTTCCCGTAGGGTAGTTCCACACTTTTCCCAGCAAAAAATTGGGAGCTGTTCTAAAGGCACAACTTTAAAAGCACTTCCAAAAATGTCCTCACAAAGAAGTTAACTATTTTAACTACACAGGAAGTTTTTTTAGTTCATTTTTTTATATTTTAATGCGTAATTTTTTGTTTTATTTTTTCAAATAGTTTAAAAAAAGAGTAAGAATAAATAAAATGGTACAAATTATTAAAATTTTGCCACATAAATGCTAAATCCATTATATAAAAATCGATAATATTTGAAAAAAACGTTTCAAACAAGCGTTAGAATGCATTAAAAATCATAGAAAAGTGTAAAAATTATTTATTTGGGAAAATATTCAGATCACACCTTAAGAAGTGATGCAAATTCATTGCAACGGTTGTTGAAACGGTGGACATTCGTTCTATGACAAGTTCATATTACATTCATCCCTTCTCCGCCAATTTTGTACCACTTCCAGACCCAAAAAGAACATTCTCACTTCTCTTTTGGCGACGCTTTTTTGCAGCATTATTAAGATATTAATTTATGAAAGAATAGTTTTAATATCAATTACTATTTTTTATTCAACTAAATCATAAGTTCAACCACAGCTTTATTTCATAAATATCAGACTTCACCACAACCCAAGTAATTCGATTGTGCATGAAAGTCTTTAGTGAAACTTTGTGCGTTGTACGAGTATATACTTGTTTAATTTTTATAAAAATGTAAAATCGTAAATAGGTTTTCAAATTCTGTGGGGGGCTAAAATTTTTCTGGGGGGGTCTAAGCCCCCTCCCCAGAGGCCTTCCTACGCTTATGATAGTAATACAATTTTGACAAAATTAGAGATAGAGATAGATAGAGTAGATTTATTTTAAGGATCGGCTATATATAACTATAGACCAATACGGACAAATTTTGGCATGGTTGTTAGCGGCCATATAGTAGGGCAACTGCCGAAATAAATTCGAACTGCCTGAATTTATTCTGATAATTGATTGATAGTTTTGCTGCAAGTAGATGATGCTGATGAGGAATGTGGTAATTCCGAAACGTGCGTCTATCCAACCATATTGCAGTCTATAGGGCTTTGCCCAAATAAATTTGACAAACATTTTTTTAATCTGTTGGTTAAGCTACACTTTTAATTTAGTTAATGCATGGTTTTAGGCTGAAATCAAAAACGACAACAATGATTAAAGAAAAAAAAACCAGCAATAACAAAACAAAACGAATGACATAAAATTTTGACAAAATTTTCTATAGGAATATAATTTTGGTAGACTATTTTTGGGGATCGGCTATATAACTATAGACTGATATGGACCACTTTTGGCATGGTTGTTAGTGGCCATATACTAGCGCAATGTACCAAATTTCAACCGAATCGGATGAATTTTGCTCCTCCAAGAGCTACGGAGGTCAAATCTGGGGATCGGTTTATATGGGGGCTATATATAATTATGGACCAATGTGGATCAACTTTTGTATTGTTGTTAGATACACCATACTTACACCATGTACCAAATTTCAGTCGGATCGGATGAAAATTGCTTCTCTTAGAGGCTCCGCAAGCCAAATCTGGGGATCGGTTTATATGTGGGCTATATATAATTATGGACCGATGTGGATCAATTCTTGCATTGTTGTTAGAGATCCCATACTTACACCATTTACCAAATTTCAGGCGGATCGGATGAAATTTGCTGCTCTTAGAGGTTCCGCAAACCAAATCTGTGGATCGGTTTATATGGGGCTATATATAATTATGGACCGATATGGACCAATTTTTGAATGGTTGTTAGAGTCCATAAACTAACACCACATACCAAATTTCAACCGGATCGGATGAATTTTGCTCCTCTAAGAGGCTCCGGAGTTCAAATCTGGGGATCGGTTTATATGGGGGCTATATATAATTATGGACCAATTTGTGCATGGCTGTAGAGACCATATACTTACATCATGTACCAAATTTCAGGCAGATCGGATGAAATTTGCTACTCTTATAGGCTCCGCAAGCCAAATCTGGGTGTCCGTTTATATGGGGTCTATACTAGAGGTGTGCGCGTGACACGAAATTCTCGTGACACGCGTGATTCACGCGAAAATCATGTGAGTCGTGAACAAAATTCAAGCATTTCTCGTGAGTGTGCGTGAATGGGACTAAAATAATTATGTCGTGCGTGAGCGTGCGTGAAAAATAAAATCGGTTCGTGAATGTGCGTGAATAAAATTTCTGCAAAATCACGCTCACGAAAAAAAATAAAAGTTTAATTCATACTCGTAGGTTAACTGAAATTAATTTTGCTATCGGACTATATTCTATTTTTGAATTTTGTTACCTTTGCTGATTTCCGTTTGGAAAATGTCGTGAGTATCGCGAATTTGTCGTGAATCCCGTGAATTGTCGTGAATCGTGCGTGAGCGTGCGTGAGTACTGGTTTTCATTTCGTGAGTGTGCGTGAGTGGGATTGGCTATTACACGTATCGTGCGTGAGCGTGCGTGAATAAACATTTTGCTTCGTGAATGTGCGTGAGTGTGAATGAAATTTCAGTCACGCGCACACCTCTAGTCCATACGTAAAAGTGGACCGAAAAGACCATTTGCAATACCATCCGACCTACATCAATAACAACTACTTGTGCCAAGTTTGAAGTCGATAGCTTGTTTCGTTCAAAAGTTAGCGTGATTTGAACAGATCGACTCAGAATTTCACCACGACCCAGAATATATGGCGTCTTAGAGCAATATTTCGATGTGTTACAAACGGAATGACAAAGTTAATATACTCCCCATGCTATGGTGGAGGGTAGAATAAAAATATATCAGTTTTTCAATCAAAATTTAACGTTAACCAAAATCTTCCTTTAGTTTTCCAAGCCACTTGCAGTGGCGACAAATGTACTTTATTTTCGTTTCTTTTTGTGAATTATCAGGATTTTCAACAGATTCAAAGGTTAAGTGAAGTCACACCAAGATAAGAGAAGAGCATCCGCAAAGAAAAGGAAATAAAATCGAAGAAAATCAAAAGTGGAGAAATTTTGCAGTATTCACTAAGGGAAGAACAATGGCAACGGTGATGTCTTTCTCAGCGTATAGTGGGAAGTACATTGAACATGGTGGAGCTGTAAGAATTTGCTCAAGAGCTCTCACTCGTCTGTATTGTTTGCTGAAAGCCATGCCACCATGGACTCCTTAACAAAGTTAAAAGGCAAACAAAGGGGAACAGCCATGATGAAAGCCAAACCAAACAAAGCCAGATTCAGCCACACCACCATCTTGGCTTTTGTCTCCGCTACACCCCTTGAGCTCCATGCATTTTGATGGCAAAAAAAGGGTTCTCGAGTGTCAATTTGTCTTAACTCCTACCAACTGAAAAGAAATACGACCATTTGACTGTGGGGGATAAGGGAGAGGCTTCGAGTAGCATTTTTTTCTTATGCAAAAAATTTTTTATCACCACCATGAGTACGTCTTTTCCTCTTTGCCATTTTAAAACTTAGTTTTAACAGAGGCAAATGCCGAGGTACTGGCATACTCTGAACGAAAGAGGCAAAGCAAATATAACATTGAAAAAAAAAGAAACATTTGAAAGATAAACTTTTAGCGGAACTGTTAAGCCATTAAATTAGCATAATTCCCATATAAAAAGCCAATCACGCATCCAGCTTCCCATCCCCAAATGACAATTTATGCTCTTTGATTTTGACGAGATTGTTTATCTCTCTGAAACATTATGAATTTAAAATTTTACTCCCATCCAAAATTATTGCGGATGATGTTGTCGAAGGACCCACGAAAGGATTGCTAAAGAATAATGTTCTCACACTGGAACTGAAATCATCATAAATATTTAGATTTGTTTAGCGGTTAAGAGTACGCGAATGAGTCTAAAAATCAACGCATACACACAATAATCAAAGCAAAATTACACACGCGGTTCCAAGAGACTAAACAGTCTAAACAAGAATATACAGCCAAAAATTCAGGTGGGACGAATATCCGCTATTGTGGAATGCATATAAAAATTGAGAATTTGAGAATATGTATTCCCCCACATACAGATAACACATTGATTGTAATAAGTAATATTTTACATCTACAACAATTAAGATAATATTTTTGCGATACAAAAAAAAAAAATAGTTGTAGCAATTACATTTCTTAGGTTACGTTAGGTTAGGTGGCAGCCCGATGTATCAAGCTCACTTAGACTATTCAGTCCATTGTGATACCACATTGGTGAACTTCTCTCTTATCACTGAGTGCTGCCCGATTCCATCTTAAGCTCAATGACAAGGGACCTCCTTTTTATAGCCGAGTCCGAGCGGAGTTCCACATTGCAATGAAACCACTTAGAGAAGCCTTGAAACCCTCAGAAATGCCACCAGCATTACTGAGGTGGGATAATCCACCGGTTAAAACCTTTTTGGTGTTCGGTCGAAGCAGGAATCGAACCCACGACCTTGTGTATGCAAGGCGGGCATGCTAGCCATGGTTTTATTGAATTTGTAAATCGCCGCAGGAGCTTGGGGCTTGTTCTGGACACAGAACTCTCTTTCATATTGACTGTTTATTTTTTAAAGATAGGATCTTGTTTATTTCATACGTATTGTAGATCATGCCCTAATGATGGCCCATGCGGGATGCATTATGATGAACCTTAATAAAGTGAAGCCTGCACAGAGAATACAGATTGGTTGTGATAACCGAATTTATTGCCAACCTCCTTTTGGCAGTTGCACCAACTATCACTTGGCAGTTGTGTCACCCGACGAATTCAGTCGACTCAATCGAATTATGGGAACTCCAACTAATACTACATATGGAGTTGGTTGCAAGGCCGTATTCAGGGGTGGTGGGGGGTGAGGGGGATCAAACCCCCCAGAAATGAATGAATATTTTTATATGAATAAATATATGTTTTTAGCCGCATAGAAAAATCTTATCGAAGATGTTGAAGAAAAGCTGGAGGTTTTATTTTGAAAAAACGCTTACCTATAAAACTTGCACAAATCATAGAATATTAGTTGAAAAGCCCGTCAAACGACGGTCGAAAAAAAAACAACTTGTTTTTGTTCTCGCACCACAAATTTCATTTTTGGAAAATGCATTTCTGCTTTTTATGTGTGTTTGTTGTTCTTTTTGTGAACATGACTTACTATGTTTGGCCATAGCAACAACAACGAAACAGCCAAACACACATTTGTAAATGAAATGGCGCAAAACCTGCGAAAAGAACCTGCATAATTCATCGATGGAGCAATAAAGAGATATTTCCAAACGTGCACATTCTTTTAAAAATTTTGGTCACTTTGCCAGTTACTCAGGGATGGAAAATACAATTTTTAAGAAAGTACAAAAATGGTATTTTTTGAGCGGAAAGGTACATTTTACTAAATTTCAACAAAAATTTCACTGTAAAATTATTGTCAAGAGACTGAAAGAAAATAAAATTTTGACAAAATTTTCTATATAAATAAAATTTTGCAAAAATGTTCTATAAAAAAAAAGTTTGCAAAATGTTTTCTATATAAATAAAATTTTGCAAAAATTTCCTAAGAAATAAAATTTTTACAAAATTTTCAATTGAAATAAAATTTTGACAAAATTTTCTTTAAAATAAAATTTTGCAAAAATTCTATATAGAAATAAAATTTTGACATTTTCTACCGAAATAAAAAATCGATTGACTATGTCTTTTACAAAATAGAGATTTTCTTCCCACATGAACATGTCTGTTTTGCCATATTTGTAAAAGACTATTAGCAAATAAGGTTGATAAAGACTTTCTCAAAATATTAAAATATTTTGTCAAAGCTATTGTACCATAAATCTGATATCGACTCAAAAATGTATACACAAAAGGTACTAAATCATTCGCGGGGGTACTACGGTACTGACCGGGGTGAAAACGTTTTGAAAAAAGTACTATAGTACTGCATTTTCCATCCCTGCAGTTACTACGTGCTCATCCGAACGTTCATTTTCAACAATGAAGAGATTAAAGACGTATCTTAGAAATTCGACTAGCGAGAGTAGACTCAAAGGATTGGCATTAATGTCGGTTCATCGCCAAATAAATGTGCCGACTGAAGAAGTCATTGATTTATTTGCTGCCCAAAAAGTCCGTCAGCACAATTTAATATTATAAAAATATTATATATATACTTAAGCATAAATAAAATTTTCTACACATGAGATTATATGAATATTTTTTTTAAAAGTTGAACCACCCGCCACCCCCCCCCCCCAAAATTAAAATCCTGGCTACGGCCTTGGTTGGTTGTATTAGACGATGGAATTTGTCGTTGTTCCCTTCATTTCGTTGTGTTACCCAACCCCAATAAAAAATTAATTTGATTTAAATTTTATTTTTTTATTTGGCTTAAATACATTTAACAATTTGTTTTAAAGATGTATAGCTAAATACGACGTATGATAACAATTAATGTCCTTAAAATGTTTTAGCGGTTGGGCACACAAAATTTAATACACACCCCACTATGACCTTCAGTTGAAAGTCGACTTTTTTTTTAAATATTAAAATGCACAAAATGGACCCGTATTACTAGTTTGTGCATATAACTTATTTTTGGTCGCTATAAGTTATTTTGGTCTGTGTCTGCAGAGACGTTTGGACAAGCAAGCCAATTTTGAAACCACAAGCGATGAACTTCTTCTTAGAGATTAGTTCGATTTGCGCTCATGTTTATAAAAACAGTTCAAAACCTACCACTTTATTCACAACGACATCTCTGTGAAGTTCCAAGTACACAAAGCATCCTGGAGATATATCATTAAATCCGATTGGGATGTGGTACGTATGATTATTTATGCCCTATAATATAACCAACATAAATGATCCACTCCTACATCGTGACGTATCTTTTACTTACGTCCTTTAATTACAGCAGGTCATCATAAAAATAATGGTTTGAACAGCATTGTGGATGCCACTTTGTAGCGGTTTAAAAATCGTGATTTGTGACGTTTAATTGAAAAAAAAAACATCTTCTTTGAGCACCAAATAATTAGCAAAAATTGTAGTGACATTTAAAAATATTTCAAATAGGATTCGGTTGGGAATACTGTATGTCAGTGCTGATTGCTAAATGGCAGTTACGAAATTTTTTTAAAGTTGGTTGTGCCAACAGAATTCGAAACAAATGCTTCAAAATATATAGATTTTGTAGCTTCAACCATTTGTCTTGTATCACAAAATATTTTTGTTTTGTTTGAGTTTTTTGAATTCCTTCGAAAATTAAAAATTTTTATCACCAAAAATGTTTTTTGTTACAATTTTTTTATTTCTGCAATAAAAATTTCTTTGTTTGATCCAAAAACACAAACAATTTTGTGTATATCAAACACTGTTCCTTTCTGACTTTAAGTCTTTAATAAGCCACACTTTGAAGTTTCATAGTAAAAAATTAATGTAGTATGTGACAGGGATCCGGAGCGGAGCGGAGCAAGCCCCTTTTTTGCCGGAGCGGGAGCGGCATTTCTAAAATCCGGAGCGGAGCGGGAGCGGAGCGGTTTCCAAATGAAAAACCGCTCCGCTCCGAATAAAATATTACTTGAATGAAATGTGTAACTTTGAAATTACACTGTGTAGGTAATTTCAAATTTAGCTAGTACTTAGCGTAGTGTGAGTAAACGTTTAAAATGTACGATATGTATTTTTGTACGTACGTACATTGGGGAAAACACAACGTGTTTTTTAGTAATTGTTTTCAAAAACGGCAAATGTCAAAATATATATCTAGTATGTGTTGTAAAAGTAACAACAGTACTTCCGATCAATTTCATCCCGTATTACTACAAAGATGTTTGTAATGAACGTCAAATAAATGCAATTAAACGATCTTATTTATATTTAATTTTTTAGTTTTCTACACTGAAAAAAATATTGTCGTGAAGTCAAAGATTCCATGTCCTTAGAATAAGAATGCAAATTTTGCTTAACATGGAAGACGCATTTCTCTAAAATAAAGTTTTTTATACCCATCACCATAGAATGGTGACGGGGGTATAATAAGTTTGTCATTCCGTTTGTAACACATCGAAATATCGATTTCCGACTATATAAAGTATATATATTCTTGATCAGGGAGAAATTCTAAGACGATATAACGATGTCCGTCTGTCTGTCTGTCTGTCCGTCTGTCTGTCTGTTGTAATCACGCTACAGTCTTCAATAATGAAGCAATCGTGCTGAAATTTTGCACAACCTCGTCTTTTGTCTGCAGGCAGGTCAAGTTCGAAGATGGGTTATATCGGTCCAGGTTTTGATATAGTCCCCATATAAACCGACCTCCCGATTTGGGGTCTTGGGCTTATAGAAATCGTACTTTTTTTCCAATTTGCCTGAAATTTTAAATCTGGAGGTATTTTATGACCGTAAAGAGGTGTGCCAAAAATGGTGAGTATCGGTCCATGTTTTGGTATAGCCCCCATATAGACCGATCTCCCGATTTTACTTCTTGGGCTTATAGAAACCGCAGTTTTTATTTAATTTACCTGAAATTGGAAATCTAGAGGTATTGTAGGACCACAAATACGTGTGCCAAAAATTGTAAGTATCGGTCCATATTTTGGTATAGCCCCCATATAGACCGATCTCCCGATTTTACTTCTTGGGCTTATAGAAACCACAGTTTTTATTCAATTTACCTGAAATTGGAAATCTAGAGGTATTGTAGGACCACAAATACGTGTGCCAAAAATGGTGAGTATCGGTCTATGTTTTGGTATGGTCCCCATATAAAACGACCTCCCGATTTGGGGTCTTGGGCTTATAGAAAGCGTATTTTTTATCCAATTTGTCTGAAATTGGAAATCTAGGGGTATTTTCGGACCATAAAGAGGTGTGCTGAAAATGGTGAGTATCGGTCCATATTTTGGTATAGCCCCCATATAGACCGATTTCCCGATTTTACTTCTTGGGCTTCTAGAATCCGAAGTTTTTATCCTATTTGCCTGAAATTGGAAATCTAGAGGTATTTTCGGGTCATAAAGAGGTGTGCCGAAAACGGTGAGTAGCGGTCCATGTTTTAGTATAGCCCCCATAAGAACGATCTCCCGATTTAACTCCTTGGGTTTCTAGAAACCGTAATTTTTAT